>NC_142838.1:4247424-4550454 GCF_061612785.1 Hesperophylax consimilis | reverse complement strand
TAGCAAGAAAAATAAAATAATAACCAAAAAAGGATTTGTGATTTATGATTATTTGGCACTCATACACGCCGCAGATGATTATATACTGTACGTAGATACCACTAATTTCAAAACACCATGCAAATTATGCAATTCATTAACTAATGCCAACAATAATGAAAATTATTATTATCATTTAAAATTTATATTTTTAAAACTTGTCCGTGTGAAATCAAACCATGTCACACTGTGCGATAATGGCGCGTAAATGAAATGTTTCGGTCTCTAGCTCCTCCCACTGGAAGGGCGTCAACTCTTAAAAACAATAGTCGGAAAGTCTTATTTCGCCTTAATTAAAAAAAGGCAAATAATTATTTGTGTATGATGCTGAGATAAATATTTAATTAATAATTATTTTTATAAGCAATAATTGTTCGCCTGAAACACTCATCCACATTGAAAAAATATCCTGATAAAAAATACATGACGCCAACGGGACGTTAAAAATAAAATTTTGCTTATAAAAATAATTGTTATCCTTTGTGCTATGCATAAATAAAATCTTGTCCTAAAAACATTAATTTATCAAAAAAATAATATTTAATTAATAATTTCAACTCCACAAATTCTACATTTTTTTCTGGTTCTTAATATATAATGGGTAATATCTATACTATTTTATTGATAAATACACACTATTGATGTATGGTAAATAGTTGTTTAACAGTTGAGTAAAATTTAAAACACGCTTTTTAGTAAAGGGTATGTATTTATCTGTAATATACAATAAAATAATAACACATTTATTGGTATGGCCCAAAATGCATTAGCACATTGAGAAAATTTACAATAGGTTCCTCAGTTAAGTAAATTAGATACTGTGGATTTCCCTAAAATAATATGACTCTCCTGGGTAAGAGATGTGTCATTGGTCATCGCATCATACGAAGATATTGTATTGTATTGTGAAGATTGTGAAGTGTCTTCGTAAATGGGTTTTGCACAGTGCGCGATTGCATGTCTAGAAATAAGATCGCAACATCCCGACAGATCATGATGCAGACGCACGAGGACGCCTACACTGCTAATCTGCCCAGGCATATTGCCTAGTATAACTGCCTGGGCACACTAGACCGACTACCGTTTCGATCAGGAGACTGATCTAAGCTTTAGAGCCGACGTCACGTACCTACGGTGGGCATGTACCCCACGATGGCTAAACGTTCCTACGTGATATGCAACGTCATTTGGTAAAATAATGTGAAAAAGTTAAAATTAATTAATTGGGTTGCTTTGTTTTTACAGTTTGGTTCAGTTGGTGTCTTTTTACGATTTCATTTCGGTGAAGAAATAAGATAATGTCTATCTTTAGTTACAGTATAAGTTTCACTTTTATTAGAAAACTAGCTGTACCCCGCCACACGTTGCTGTGACTCAGTTTGTCGGTGTATATAGAGAAATAATAAAGCGTGTTGCTTTTACGTCCGAGAAAAGCTTGGTGTTACCTATCATAGGTAACATATATATGATATAGGTATATAAAAATATACGCGTATTCGAATGCAATTTTGTCAAAATTTCTAAGCAATCGGTGTAGAATTTTCGGAGATTTAAGATTTTGAACAAATGAAAATTTACCTTTTTATTTATATATATTGTTAATGTTTCAAGTTCCCGCTTTTCTAACCAGTAATTTCTTAATTTTATCAAAACCGGGATATGTAGGTCGTTTCACCCAAGTAGGTAATGTGGGCAACTGATATCAAGTCCAACTTCTAGGTTCAAACAATTGCGGTATCAAGATGAATAATTATTATTGTTTATGGTACTCGTAAGTGTTCGACATAAATACTTTTATTATTATTCTGAACTAATAATTTTTGCATTTATAAGAATTTAAATTCATTTTTGACGTCTTCCAAGCGTCCTGGGTGTTAAAGCACGTGCATAAGAGTTATTGTCGGAAATATTCGGTGAGCCAATAACACTCTAACTAACTCTTCCCGCGGAGGGAGGGGGCATTACAGATGGAAAGTTACTTATTTCAACTAAATAATATTGATAATATTCCATTTTTTTTAAGGTGTAAAAAATTTAGACCGATTCATTAAATTAAATTTATGTTTACAGGTTCAGTTTGCCGATATAAGTGTACTTGTCCGTAAGCGTTAATTGTTTTAAATCAATATTGTGAAAGCTCTATACATTGATTAAACTCTTCCCACGTGAATATGCATCATCTAAGTGTGGATTGCACTACTAAACTGCCAAGGTTTCCCTCCTTCGGAAAATGAGGAACACATTAACCGCATCCGGTACAGTCACAGCCGTTGTAGACATTAACATGCACGAATGGGGCTTTGAGGCTTCCAAAGGGCATAGATGTGAACAAGTACAAGCTGCAGAGTAACGCTGTTGAAGGATATTCACTCCACCAGTTCCCGGAGGCACATCTGTGATGCACGAAGCGCCGCTCAATGCTGTCTGGTAGCAAACAGTTCTCAGCATCCCTGTTTAACTAACTTTAACTCTCTCCGACTACATTAGTAAGAATAATTAATAAATTAAGATGCATCTAGTGGCTCGCGTACCGTTAGTGTCGAATACCGAATATGTGCAGGTGGCTACCTAGCTAGTTGCTTGCAGAGTATTGTGGAATATAGATCCAGATTGGTAGAATTTGGTTAGAATTCTGTGGAATTTGTGGAATAGGGGTTGTCTGTACTGCGCCAATCTCTGATTTGTATCTGGAAGACAAAGTAGCGCTCCAGGATTATCGGGCAACGCCGAGCATAACTGTCCTTAATAGGCTCGCCACTCGGCTCTATTGCACCGCTGAAGGAAACAATGCAATAAGTTCTAGGAATTAAATACACGAGATTGGCCTTTTCAGCATTATACACACACAAATCCATCGCACAATTTTAACAGTAAAATAATTCATTCCTTAATTAAAATTTCATCTACTAGTGACCATTAAAATCGGTATTAAAATTAGATTATTTGTAGGTGCAAATTTATTGTGTGGTCATTTTCCAGAAGAGATAAGGAAATGCTATCTACGCACTTGGAACACACATTGATTAGTAGGGTGTATCGAAATTGAATTTTTTTTTGTTTTCAAATTCCAAGTTGAAAAAAAGTTTCTACTAGGTACCACAACTTACCACAAAAAATTTTGGATTTTTAAAAAAATGTTTAGGTCTCCCGCACAAGGCCTAAAGTTTTAATTTTTTTCAAAAAATATAAAAATATTTTAAAATTTAAAAAAATTAAATCGTAACTTTTGTGTTTATTCCAAGTTAAAAAAACAGTAATATAAGGGCATAAAAATAAGTAAGAAACGATTTTTATTTATAAAAAATGTATTTTAGGTCTCCCGCACAAGCCCTAAAGTTTGTTAATTTTGATGAACTTTTGTAATTTTGTGTACATATGAACCATGTTTTTTTTTAAGTTTAAACCACGGGAATTAATAAAATTGTACTTTTCTTACAGAAGGCATAAAATGAGACAATATATAATACATAATTCATATATACATATAGTAAAAATATATACCACATATATACTATATATATATAATATGTTTTATACCTGAAAAAAGATAGTTGGACGGTGTAAATTGTATGAGAAAGGTGTTGAAAGTAACTATTGTTATTTGCTATAACTGTTGTTTATTACAAAAGTATAAAAGGTTGTAACATGTCATAAAATGTAGTATAATAACTAAGTACAAAATGTTTTTGATTACTTTCCATACGACATGAGTGGCAGTTTTCTTGTTCTACTGGAAATTTACTGACTTGTTTAAGTATTCGTCCTTTCATCTTGGCTTCAAAACCTCAAATCAAAGTTATGTATAGTATTTACATAGGCCTAGTGAAAATTTTATAAATGTTATTACAGTTCCCAAATTAAATTTCAATTTAATATGGAAGACAGTATGATAAAGACGTTATTTAGAAACATTATAACTACAAAATAGTCGAAAAAAACTTACTTGAATTCTAATCCTTTGCAGAGGTTTTGTACTGGCTCTTGGTCTCGAACGTAGGTAGCTCTTTACGGTCTTCCAGTCTGGCACGGATAAAACCATCTCTTTCGATCAGCTCACATACTCGCTTCGAAGCTTCTGTGACTTCCTTGACAATTCGTTCCACCGCTTGAATGTGAGAAGGAATTCTAAATTCAACCCTTCAACTTTTTCCAGTTTCCGCAATTGACTTCAACTCTTCTAGGCTCATATCAGTAACAAGAAGGGGTTCGGTTACTGAAGTGGATTGCCAGTCAATCATATCTATATAGTCTTCGGCATCAAAATTGATATGAGGGGGTTTAAATACCCTTACCCCTTTCCTTTCGGTTGCGCGAGCTTTCTGGATTCTCTTTAGCCAAGGCTCTTATATGTTTTCGTTCATCAAACAGCATAGCTATCAAAACATGCTCTGGGTGAGCCATGAAAGCATTTCTCAGTAACGTTGCATCGACGATTTTTCTTAGCTCATCTATCCCCAAATCCCGCAAGCTGCCATTCATTTTTTTAATGATTCTTTTCAGCAATTACTTGGAAGATTTATAAATAACGTCTTTATCATACTGTCTTCCATATGAAATTGAAATTTCATTTGGGAACTGTAATAATATTTATAAAATTTTCACTAGGCCTATGTAAATACTATACATAACTTTGATTTGAAGTTTTGAAGCCAAGATGAAAGGACGAATACTTAAACAAGTCAGTAAATTTCCAGTAGAACAAGAAAACTGCCACTCATGTCGTATGGAAAGTAATCAAAAACATTTTGTACTTAGTTATTATACCACATTTTATGACATGTTACAACCTTTTATACTTTTGTAATAAACAACAGTTATAACAAATAACATTAGTTACTTTCAATAAATACGAACAACGGACTTTCTCTTATCTTGTGCCTACCATATTTAATAAGATTCCAATAGACATAAAAATTCAATCAAATTGCACCCCCGAATTAAAAAATAAAATTAAAAAATGGTTAATAGATCAAGCTTTTTTATACTGATATTGTTTATAATCTTATGCATATATATAAATATACATATGAATATGAGTAATTTGCCTGTGTTACAACTGACTGTCTTTGTATTTTATTATTTTGTATTGTAGTAAGTTAAAAGTTTCTTTTTATTGTTTCTTTTTTATGTATGGCTCTGTTTTTGTGATTATTTAAGTTCTTATTTAAATTCTTCTGTATATATTTTAAATATTGTGATTTCTCGCTTTTTGTATGCTTTGATAATATATTATGTTAAACTGACCTGCTGACAAACTGCTTGAGCAGTTTAGCGGGTATAATTAATAAAAAAAAATAAAAAAAATAACACCTTTCTCATACAATTTACACCGTCCAACTATCTTTTTTCAGGTATAAAACATATTATGTGGTATATATTTTTACTATATGTATATATGAATTATGTATTATATATTGTCTCATTTTATGCCTTCTGTAAGAAAAGTACAATTAATTCCGGTGGTTTAAACTTAAAAAAAAAACATGGTTCATATATGTACACAAAATTACAAAAGTTCATCAAAATTAACAAACTTTAGGGCTTGTGCGGGACACCTAAAATCCATTTTTATAAATAAAAATCGTTTCTTACTTATTTTTATGCCCTAATATTACTGTTTTTTAACTTGGAATAAACACAAAAGTTACGATTTAATTTTCTAAAATTTAAAAAAAAATTGATATTTTTTGAAAAAAATTAAAACTTTAGGCCTTGTGCGGGAGACCTAAACATTTTTTTAAGAATCCAAAATTTTTTGTTGTAAGTTGTGGTACCTGGTAGCAACTTTTTTTCAACTTGGAATTTGAAAATAAATAAAAAAGTTAAAAATCGATACACCCTATTGATTAGCAGTTATTAGACTGAGGATGAAAATACCTCGCTTGTTAATTTTCCCCTTTCAGCTAGTGCGATCTGTAGGGTCACTGATATGTTGATTTCCGTAGCTTTTTTTATAATTCCCCGCCATCCAAAAGTCTAAATCCACCTACCTAACCTAACCTATCCTAACTGCAACCGCAAGTTCCCGGTTGCTGAAATCTCTACAGACAGTATAAAAGAACTGGGCCACACGCTTCAGGCAGATAGCATAAAGACGCTCCTTGATGCTGGTTCCTCTGCACTAAATTTGTCCTTGGGGCTCTCGTGGAAATCAGTAACATTCGTCCCCCACACCACATCTTAAAAGTCGTCGAATTTTTCAATATTTGCAAGTTCAAGGTCTATCTTCACGTTATAATAACAATTAATTAAGTAACAATTCAGCAGTAACTAACACAGCCTCTCACAGCTGAATCATTTTGCATTTCCTTCGTCTATAAATTTGTTAGTACATTCAGTTTCTTTTTTAATATGGTGGCCGTTTTATTATTTAAATAAATATGTTTTTTTTCAAATGTAAAATTGTCCTGTAGGTTTTGTTGCGACCGGGCTTCAAAAACTCGGGAACGGTTTCCTCGTCCCCATAAGATAGTTGAGATTTATTAAAGCTTGAACAGCAGATAACTCGCAAAATATACTTAAAGCGAAAAAATAATATAATGGTTCTTTGTAATTTTAATTATTTATGTAGATGATAAATAGGTAGGTCTGAAGGTTTGGTATTGCTGGTTTTACCATTTACAAATGTTTTCTTATACAAGATCGCGTACATAAATCTTAATTTCATACGCATATAATATTTTAATAGATAATTTAAATATTTTTTTACTTAACTTCACATTGGTGACGTAAATGACTGTAAGACCGGGTGATTCGAAAAAGTCGAATATTTTTTTTACCCGATATCAAATTGAGTTGTGATTTCGTGTACTTTCCTCACTACGCGTCCCCCACCATTAGTACACCCCGACGCAACCGGGGTCACAGACCACTAAGTAAAATAGTCAAAGTTGTTTTTAAAATTTTCCCTTTTTTATAACTTTATCTATTTATTTTTGTTTTATTTTAATAGTATGATTATTGTGATTAATATTAAACCAAAACAAAATATAAACTTGCTACCATAGCAAGAAATATTTGTGTCTATAACATGTATTGCAAACATGCACTAGCTGCCTGACTCTTGAAGAAGTGTAATTTTCGAGATTTTTTTGGTTGAAAGGATAATTTTTTTTTAATTTTAGAAGAAAATTTCTTCTGAAAGCTTATCACATTGTGATGTCATTATTGATTATAGATATAACACAAATAACTTTTTTTACATCATTTTAATTTACATATATAACCTCTACATGTTTCATGGCTCCTTATGAGGTGAACTTTGTTCATGAAACATGTAGAGATTATATTAAAGTGATGATAACAAAGTTATTTGTGTTTTAATATAACCTTTTTTTGGTTTTTGATTTTTTATAGTGTCATTGGTAAATTCTAGTGTTTTAAGTACACACATTTAAAGATAAATAAACGAGATATGATTTGTGATATTTCTTAGTTTTATTGTTAAAATTACATATCTTTTTAATATCTGCCCATCGAAAACCCCTCAGCACGGCCAAACCACCCAGTGAGGCCAACATTACTATTTTAAGAATATTGTACCAAAATAAAAATAAGGTAGCATGGAGTATTGCTTATTAGTACAATTTTAGGTTGAAAAACACGGTCCGTAGGACCGGCGCCGGCGTTACCAAATAAGTACTTGTAAGTCAAATTCACGTCACAAGTGGTGGGATAAAGTCGCAGACCACACCTATTGTGTTCTCTGTCGATGGTTGCATTGGAGATATCAAGTTGGGTTTATCCCTGGGTACCAACAGTAACAATGGTCGTTCTTCCAGCTGTCTCGCCTTGTTACGATTAATCCCGAACCTAGTCAATTTCATTACTGCGACACCGTGAAGCTATGGAATCTACCCCTCAGGCTCCCATATTTTAATATTAATTTGTATTAAAAAGTTTTTAGTGCCTCTGGAATGATTTTCTGATTTAATTGTTAACTGAAAAGGATGTGTACAAATCCGCTGAATAAATGGCAGAATTATTGGGGTAGGTCGAATGCGAGAAGATGGATCTTCTCCTTCTTTCCAGAATGGAAGAGACATACAACAAACTGGATCACCACATGACACAACTTTTGTCATGGCGAGTTAAGGTGACTTTTACATCGCCTGAAACCAGTCTGCCGAGCACATTTTGTGGCACTGCGAGTTTACGAAGGATGCGACAGAGAAAATTTTAGATGGTTTGAGCGGTATAACTGCTGTTCTTATGTCTAACAAAGAGAATGTTAGAGGTTTGAGGTGGTCTGTGCTTAGCTTTCCTGATTAGAAAAAAAACATTTTTCTGTGATGCCTGTATCGAACATCAAATTTCAACTAGATTGGTCACTTATTACGGTGAACACCTGCGAGTTTGATGACCCCTTATTCCAAATCATAATATTTACCAGTCGAAAAATGCATCAAAAAATCTGTCACCAGGCGGGAAAACAACGAATAAAACAAATCGAACAAGAATAACAACTTATCAGAGCAACATCTCTTTAACTTAAAAATTCCTGAGTCTGTATTCGCTGTATTCGCTTCTGTTTCTCGATCACGGCACAATCATTTTAAAAGATAACAACTATGTGCAACGAGCTGCTTACTGCGGGCACTCTATCAGCTGAGCCAGACGCATCTGTCATCATTACAATAATGGGGCGTCTCCGTGTGCGGGCCCTTATAATCATTGTATTGCTGCTGGCTACCGACTGAATTAGTCTCTGCTACTAATCACCTAGAAGCTGGCCAATCTCTGCAGCTACCGATTGCTGAGTCCTGATGCTGACAACCTGGAGGCTGTCCAATTCTTCCTGGTTACCGACTGAATTATCCACTGCTGCTGATCACCTAGAGGCTGACCAATCCCTGCTGCTGCCGATTGCTGAGCACTTATGCTGACAACCTAAAGGCTGGCCAATTTCTCCTAGTTACCGACTAAACTAGCCACTGATGCTGAGAATCTAGAGGTTATCCAATTCCTGCTGGCTACCGACTGAATTTTCCAATGATGTTGACAACCTAAAGGCTGTCCAATTCCTGTTGGCTACCAATTGAACTGGCCACTGCTGCAGCAGTCGCCTTCACCATTTGATGTATCGTATGGCGCGATGGTGCACAATGTGCTCTAATCTGAAATGAATAACAGAGAGCCGCCGAATATTTTTACGTTGTTTATTTTTTTATATATTTGAGTGGTCTTGTTGTTGAGTGTTCAACGCCTCAAGAGAATGTTTGTGTGCCATAGTGCATTCATCCCAGATGATATTTTTGCATTGTTTCAGCACTGTGGCACAAACACAACAAATAAAAAAAACATTTTTTTGTAGAATAAAGTAAAAAAAAATTCTGGATAGGGACACCATAATCACCTAGCGGTATGAAATATACTATACCACCTATTCTCATACTTAACAAATATACATAAAAATCGGTCGAGTTGTTTCGGAGGAGTGCGACCACAAACACCGTGACACCAAATTTTTATATATACTCGTATAGATTGCTAATAATTATATTTACTACCTACCTACCACATCGATATTTATATTTATTTATCATTATTTTTAGATATTTTTGTACATTTGGGGATATTATCAGGATATCAATAATTTATGGAACATAAAATGAGTAGGTATTGCATAAATTGAATACATATTTTTTAAGATTTAAAAAAAAAATCTGTAAAATATGGTCAAATTTAACGGAGGTGTGTAAAATGCTGTCAAGCAATCAAAAAGATACATAGTGACTTGGATACTGTCGTAAAATGGCTCAAATTAAATAAATTAAAACTAAGCGTTTACTAGAAAAAATACACAAATAAATAATGTTTATATTTATGAAGATAAAATTAAATATATGGATGGCATTATAGACTCAAAGCTGAACTTCTTGTGACGTGTGCCGTGAAGGAGGAAACTTGGATAAATCTCGATACTTGGAAAAACTAGTATAACTGAACATAAATACTTATTCTAATTACCTATTCCCTAGTATTTTGCACTTGTTCTAGAGGTAATTTGTACTAACTTGTCGTGATACTTGGAAAAACTAGTACAAGTGAGAATAAATACTTATTCCAAATACCTGTTCCCTAGTATTTCGCAAATTTATCTACTTACCAGTAATGGCATACCCAAAATTTTTAATTCCCTAGATTTCAGAATGGATTTGTTTTGTGTTGTGTTGTATTGGATATTGCTCACTCGGTTAAAGAAATGCTCTTCTCTTAAGCGTCTTGCGCGTCTCACGCGTCGTGTATATACGGGACGCGCAATACTCGCTGTTCAACATCTGTTCTAGTATATTCGCTTCACCTCAATATGCGTTTACTTTACGAGTGTTCCTCGTATTTGAATACTAGTGAAACACTCTTCTTATGTAGGCGAGTTAACGAGATGCAGATATCCCCCGTCCACGGCATGTACATGATAACAAATACTAAGTATGAAAGTATCTTTGACATATTTGTTCCAAACATTTGTCCTAGTACTTATATACGATTCACCTCTAGAAGAAACCATATATTTTCTTATAATGCCGTTAGGAATGTTGTGGGGTTCCCTGCAGAGCAGACTATATACTGTGAGATATCACATAGAGGTCTTCAATATAAAGAAAAAACTTTTTATTAAAAAAAATTCTTTACTTTCAAAAAATTATTACTTTATACTAATTATTACTGGTGTCTGAGACCACTTTGTTGAAATTGGTAAATGTGAAGTAAGGGTAACGGCAAGCCATTTCCCACTGAAGAGGGTCAATCCGTCACTTCTTGGCTTTACTTAACGTGAAATGTGCAATGCAAAATACTAGGAAGTTCCAATCTAAAGAACAAAAAGTTAATAAATCGTGGTTTAAATTAGAATATCATCATTGATACTTAATGCAATGATCGCCATTGGGTTACAAAAAGGACAAAAATATATTCACAATTTTAGTGTAAAACAGAAGGCCATCAAAATTTATGCACGTATATAATATACAATCTGTAAACTATAAAATATTGTCAAATTTTTTTATAAATGTATATTCCCGGAACCGAGCAATATTATTTTCGAGTTTATCGATGTCTCTTAATGTTGACATAGGCCATAGACAATTATTTTTTGCATTTGCGCCAAAGTAAAACACTTAATCCTTTGTACTCTGAATTATTTTTTTATATGTTATACCAGCGTTAACATAGAGTTAAATTGCAATAAAAATAGAAAAAAAATTGGTAAGGTACTAAATAAAAACATATTATATAGAAATATATATTTATTATCACATAAAATCGATTCCCCTTGGCCGGGAGACCTATCGGTCTTCGGCCACTTAAATAGCGGCATAGTTTGTAGTTGGAGTCCCGCTTAATTTGGTATCCGCTTCACTCACTGCACTACCTACACGCGCGGTAACAATAACGTGCCGGTGGCATCGCAAACAGCGCGGCGGACACAACCCACCCGCGTGTGGCAGTCGGCACACTGCTAAAAAACCTGGTCCGTCATCAATAGGTTAAGGTTCTCTCACAGCCGCTGTGCCCACATGATGCACAGATGGGGCCTTAAAGAGTCGGTGATGTGTGAATGTGGTGCGGTGCAGACCACCGAACATGTGGTCAACGAATGCCCGCTCCATTCATTCCCCGGCGGGATTGATAAGTTCCTCATGGCGACGCCTGAGGCCCTAGACTGGCTTTTCAGACCTATGTCCCCCTCTGACCCCCCCACCATACGAAAGAAGAAGATCATATAAAATTGTTAATAAAAGAAAATTTTGCATATTCTAATATTTATAATTTTTTAACGTGTGGTATTTTAGAAAGCAGTCGCCCAAATGGATACGTGGCTTGGAAGACACGTGTCACACTACTCATTCGTTTCCCGTCTGCCTCCTTTTATTGCCCTTTTCGAGAAGATCACACAGTCCCTCTTGCGACCTTTTCTTAAAATATGGAGTTTTCCATTTAGCCTGGAGATGGAGTGAAAATATTTATTAGCCCAGTAAAAAATATTCAAATAAAATGAATGCTTAGTTATTGTCATGTGTGAAAAACAGATCAAAAAGCACAACCAATCGTAAGTGGGTACTGTATAGGTACAACTGAAAGGAATATATATTTTTTTAAACTCTCCTTGTTTATTTCTCTTGTTTATGCTTTAGTTGTTAGAATGTTTCATATGTCGCCGTGGCAACGACAACGGAGTAAAAAGAGTTAAAATAAATACATTTATCGTGTAAAATCTAAACCTAAAACCTGGATCACACTCCAGACATCATCGAAATCTTTTACTTCTATCATTTAAATTATAAGGTAAGTTTTAATATTGGGAATGAATTTACCAATTGATGTAAGAAACAGAGAATTTCAACAAACCTTCTTTTCTAATCCATTGAATCTTTCGACAGTGGAGTTTTATTTTTACGATTTAAGGCGATACACTACATAGTAATGCAAAATCATGTGTTTTTGGTTTGAAAATTTAGTCGCCTAGAAATGTTTCAGATGCTTTAAATAAATACCTTGAGTATAATACATCTTGGCCTTTGAAATAATAGAGTATTTTTTTACATTTGTCTTTTTATAAGCCCAGAAAAAAATAATTTGTAAGGCCTATAAAAACTGCTTTTACGTTTAAATTTCCTACTTAATTTTCGTACTACGTACGAACCCATTTTCGGTTATAGTTTTATTGTATAATGTGGCAAATTAAGTTATTTATAAAATTATCGGAAAAAATTTAAATATTTATGCCTGAACATCCACAAAATAAAATATAAAGCACTTTTTGGCCATGTTTTTTTATTGCCTAAATCAAAACAGCTGTATGGTTTTAAGCGAGAATTTAAGCCTTATCGCCATTTACGTAAGGAGTGTTAATGATGGCGGCTCGATTCAAAATATTTCACGACGTAGTGCATCGCCACAATGAAAACGACTGTTACAACGTTAATCGCAACACAATACAAAGGTTTTAAACAGAATATCGTGTTTATTTTTGGTTTATGCTGTAAGCAATTCGGGTTGTTTTTCTGAACTTGATTTACGACGACAGCTATTATCAACCGCCATCACGAATAACCGGCACCACACTGCGAGCCAGAGGCAACAATACAGATGGTGCCTATAGAAGAGAAGTCCGCAGAGGGCATATTTACTAGTTGGAGAGTGTTGCTGAGATAATAAAGGGTTTTCCAATAAGAGGTGTTATTTTGAATAGCTCGCTATTTCGAATATTACTTTTGAAGTTGTCATTTTTTGACATTTGACAAATACGCTATTAATAAAAATGGAACGATACACGCTTCAACAACGCATTAAAGTTATTAAAATTCACTTGAGTGAATCAAATGTAAATCATCTTGAGTGATGACGCCCATTTCCACCTCGGTGGCTTCGACAACAAGTAAAATTGTCGCATTTGGGGCTTAGAAAACCGAAGAGTTATTGTTGAAAAGCCTCTCTATTTTCAACGTGTGACTGTTTAGTACGGTTTATGGTCCGGCGGAGTCATTGGACCTTACTTTTCGAAAATGAGGCTGAAGCAAGAGTTACGGTGAATGGATTGCGCTATGGAGAGATGATTAATTATTTTTTATGGCCGGAATTGGATGGTATTGATTTGGACAGCGTTTACTTTCAACAAAACGGCGCTACGTGCCACACAAGCAACGAAACCATTGATATTTTACAATTGAATATCAAAATAACACCTCCTTTTGGAAAACCCAGTTTATTTATACAACTTAGGGGTCCTGGACTTGACGTTGAAGAGCGGTACAGTCTGACAAATCTCTAACAGATACCAAGAAAGGAGTCACTTTACAACTAACTACAGAAGAATACGCCTGCAACTAATAGAACATAGTAAGGTTAAAGATGTGTGTGAGTTGCTGACCATATTTTTTTCAATTATATCAAGCACAACGTTGAATACCTTCTGGTTTTTCCAATATCGTAAATAATATTATAAATAATTAAAGTCTTCACAATATTTTGGTCCACGCACTGCTGTAGTCGGCAGCATGAATTATCTATTCTAAATATAAATAACAAACGCGGCAAGCGTAAATCTACAGATTTATTTCAATATTGATTAAAAATTTTCACATTTTAATACAAGAGAAAAAAGTTGTCGACGTCATCTCCTTTTCCCACCCCTTTAAACAGATTTTTTTAACTTCTTGATGAAATTTTGAAAACTTGAAATATCAAGTATTCAAAATTTTAAACGCACAATAAGAGGAAAAAATTATTGTCTAAATTTTAAAAACCCTGCGCAAAGCTCGAGAAACGATGCGGATTTCATTGATTATAATAAGTGACTTTTTTCATCGTAACAAATCCTTTGTTCTCTCATTGCTAAAGATCGTGACCTCATTTATTAACCCGACAAAACAGGCTTCTCTACTCTCCACTCTCCGTGGTATTAGGCCTCATAGGGTGCCGCGGACACTGATCCTGTATGCCCAACTGATATGCCGAACTATATCGGTTAAACGGCTGTATGTACGAGATAGAGCTTCGTATCACTAATAAAAATGATTATGGTATTACCAAAACCAAGCTTAACTCGAAACACCAGTTGTTTTAGTCAGGCCCCTGTAATCCTAAGCCATAAATTTATGTTGATAAACAGATAGCTTAACAAGATTGAGGACGCCTATAAAACTTTTAAAAATCTCAAAATTAATATGTAATTTTCTACTCTACTGTTACACGATTTACATTTGGAAATCGAACCCTTCCGAAGCGTTCTTGGATAACGATGAGGCACAAAGATCACCCACGGCCATCCGCATCGGCGCCGCGGCGCTTAAACAAATTTATTTATTTATACGGCGATTTAAATAAATCCACTCCGAATTAGTGAGAGTCAAATTAAGTTGCGCAAGGTTGAGAGAGAAAAGTGTTTTACTGGAAACCAGATTATGGAGAGTTATGAGAATTAAGTGTCAAGAAAATAAATTGTTGAAGATAGCTATGCCTGCAATGTTATGCGGAATTAATTACGCAAAAAGTTATGTATTCTTTACCTTAGAAAGGCTGTAATTTAACATGATTTTAAACTGTTGTAAATATAAATTCTACCACAAAAGGTATGAACGTAATAAGTACCTACAACCGTAGCAATGATTCAATTCAAATTGTAACAATCTGTTTTTTCTCCGGTAACTAGCTCCGAAAATTTCTTACTGAACATCATATGAAGTTCAGTTTAATACCTCACCTTTTCAGTCGTGTACTTTCTCCTCTCTGCGTTTTAACCAATTTCGGGCCTGAAAAAAGGGATGAAAAATTCAAATATAAAATGTCTATGTAAGTGCATTTTAATTAGGTTCTGTTATTAGGTAAATAATCTTAAGTATAGTTAGATCTACTTATACCAAAAACTAGATGTCATATGCTTAGGGGTTGCTTCTCAATTGTTCACATCCATCGTGATAGTTAATTGAATGCACCATATTGTTCACTGTATCTACCTTGTTGTCACTCAGTTAGTTCTCTGCATGGGTCTTAGTAAGGCCGAAGTGCTCGATGGCAGTTTCTGCTCTTCAGCAGCTCATGCCATCCAGGCCGCGTCTGATCACTACACTTTCTTCATCTCATGCCCAGCATTACATCGCCGGGCGGAGGAAAACATATCTTACAAATCACTTCCTTACCCAGCATCACACCGCTGGGTGGCGAACGCGTGCTTCACCACCACTCCTGTCTCAATCTCCTTTCTCTCCCGTCTCGGTCTTGACTGTCGGTGCTCAAAGGCTTTAGTCCGCACTTCTCCCTTCTTTCCTTATTGTCCTTGCCACCCGTATTTATCAACGCTTTCTTTGTCTTTGGACGCACAACGTGAGATATGTTAAATTCATTACTTATTATTAATTCAAATTTACTTGTGACAAAATTTGATTCGTCACACGATATTTCGCTTCGGGTATTTATTTGTCCTTGCTGTGTTATACAGATTATTTCATAAAAATACATTATCAGTAGGTGTGCACCTGAACATATGAAACAGATTATTATTTCCTATACGAAACCATTTACGTAAAATAATGAGAAGCTAATATCGTGAAATCCATACATCAGTACGAGCAAGTTCATTACATCACTCATAACGTCTCCCATATAATACGGTAGATCAAATGGAATATTGAATCCAAGTGTCGTAATTATGACATTATTTGCTTTTCGACAAATAATATCAAATCAATTCCAACTATCAATATCCACCCACCCCCAAATGGCAACGAGCACTAGGTTGCTCGACGTAAACAATAATAATTAATATGTTATTTGAAATCTGAATTTCGATATTGCTAAGTTCGATTCGTACTAATAGTAATAGGTTTCAATCATAATCTACCCATTCAGAGCCAAATTATCTTTTACGGGAGGCAAAAATTTATCGTGGGTACCGACGTTGATTTTAATAGCGGCTTCAATAAAACCGAACTGATTTATTCACAATTTTGCCAAAATACATATTTTATTTTAGTAATGCGATTTATTTGTCTTACTTGTTATTGATTATGTATGAGGTTAAAAAATATGTTTTAAAAATTAAGAACTTTTACTCTCATTTTTCATTGTCACCCTGGCCACAACCATCAACATAAGATAATAATATACATGGATTTTTTCAAGGCCACCAAAATATTCAATAACATACTAAAAGATTTCTGCCTATCATTGGTCGTATAGCAATGTACGCCATTTTATTTTGTTGATTATTTAAAAAAAAACTAATAATCGCTCCGTGTAAAATCTGTTTTCGTGATAGAAGTTCAATTAATTAAATTTATGTTTATCCCATTGAACATTGTATTTTAAATGTACTATTAAAAATAATTATTTGCAGCCGTGGGTACTTTTAAGTTACGACTCATTTTATTAAGAGAGGGAGCCATGGTACTAGCTCAATATTTTTGTAAGGTTAAAAGAGTCGACTCAATTGAACGACGGCGAAATTGAATGGGAGCCGTGATCTCAGGTCGTATGAGCAATGATGCTTGTCCAATATTACTCGGCAAATACGGCTCCCCCGCTACGGCTCCCCCGCTACGGCTCCCCCGATACGGCTCCCCCGATATGGCTCCCCCGATACGGCTCCCCCGCTACGGCTCCCCCGATACGGCTCCCCCGATATGGCTCCCCCGATACGGCTCCCCGATACGGCTCCCCCGATATGGCTCCCCCGATACGGCTCCCCCGCTACGGCTCCCCCGATACGGCTCCCCTGATATGGCTCCCCCGATACGGCTCCCCCGATACGGCTCCCCCGATACGGCTCCCCCGCTACGGCTCCCCCGCTACGGCTCCCCCGATACGGCTCCCCCGATACGGCTCCAGCGATATGGCACTGAGTTCCCAGCGTATGAATGATCGTACGACTCGGATGTCCAAGTCTAGATATCGGACCGTCAGACGCCGTTTACATCTCTGAGTATGTAATAACAATTAACACTGAAATAATTTTAGTGGTGCATATTTTCTAAAATATCTCCTAATAAAAAAGAGTAACCGTTCAATTGAGCCGTGGTACCGCTTACGGGGAGTCGTACAAATACGGCTCATCAAAAAAACTAGCCCAATTGTGCGGCTTGCTCATGAACGACACATCGCTAGTGCGTATGGTTATGTTAATTGGTAAAATATTTGAATATGAGATAATTTTTTAACCTAAATGTTTATGACTTCAATCAGAAAAGTTCGTGGTTTCTACTAAAATATATATAATATATTTGTAAATTAGTTATTTGTTCATAATGATTGTGTTTTGAATACGCAAAAACCTGTGTTTACTTCCAAAGGTAGGTACTTAAATACTTTTTCAAACAATGGGAAATAATCGAAAATAGAACCTAAACTCAACATTTTTTAGCAATCATTTCTTTTCTATGAAGAATTCTTGTTTTTCAAGTATGTATATTTTGTGACCTTAATATTTTGAATGTATTGTTATATTAAAAAACTCTTTGTTCATAAATACGTTAAAATCCCGTAAAAAAGTTCCATGACGCCTCGCTTCATTGCCGCCTTCACTACCGTCACGGAGGTCACCTCTCTTCAGACTCATCATACCAAAAGCACCCGACTACATCCAACTCAAATAAGTGTGAGCCGTTTTTGCAGTTGCGAAACAAGTTGTCTCACAATATAATGACACTTTAAAAACAACCTCCGAGCATGACAGCTCCAGGGTTAGTTGTCTGTTCCAGCTAAGCCAATGGGTGAAATGCAGATCACGCCAAACTCTGGGAATTGAATAAAAATGCACTTTCTAGATGAGAAAAGTGTGTAGAAACTCATTAAAAAAGAATTAAGGCGTGGAAGAATAAATTGAGGGAGATACAGCCGATCAAAGTTTAATAAAATTGCACTTCGCGATCTGAGGGTAAAATTCGGTTTATGGGAGTATAACCGAAATTGAACTTGATTTAGACTAATTTAGGGCTGGGGAATCCGAATCTGAAAGAATTAGGTGGGGGTCGGCACTATTAACTGAGTGATAGGGTTTTGAAACTTCGTACGCGATACATAGTAACCATGTTTTATTTATCAATTATGACTTAAGAAAATCAAATTAACAACTATTTACTTTTGAAATTTCAGTAGTGCCAACCAAAAAAAGAAAAGTGTTGCCATATAATAATAATATTTTTTTACAAAATAGGTTAGGTGTTTAGTTTGGGTTAGAGTAGGCAGAAGAACATGGGAAAAAGGTATTAGAATTAAATCACAAACCAGTCTATACAAACCTAGCGTAGCCCACAAACTACTTGAAAACTGGGATATAACTCTAAAGGGGACGCGAGCAGGCGTTATTAAAGGGGCAATTTTGTGTAACAGGAAATAACATGGAAAAAAGGTATTAGTATTAAATCACAAACCGTCTATACAAACCTAGCGTAGCCCACAAACTACTTGAAAACTGGGACAAAACTCTAAAGGGGACGCGAGTGGGCGTTATTAAAGGGTCATTTTTTTGTTATAGAAAATCACAGTTAGGTTAGGTTATATATATACATAAATTAAGTATTTACAAGATTTTAAATAATAAACTACCAATCTGGCAAATGATATTTAATTTTCAGAATTTTCCATGCATTGATATTATTATATGGCAACACTTTTTATTTTTTGGATGGCACTACTGAAATTTCAAAAGTATTAAAAGTTTTTAATTTGATTTTCGTGACAAAATATGGCGGCGGACTGTCCGAATATGGTGATAATATCAGATCGCGAAGTGCAATTTATTAAATTTTGATCGGCTGTATCTCCCTCAATTTATTCTTCCGCGCCTTAATTCTTTTTTTAATGAATTTCTACACACTTTTTTCATCTATAAAGTGCATTTTTATTCAATTCCCAGAGTTTGGCGTGATCTGCATTCCTCCCAAGCCAATTGTTGTCTTTTGCTCCATCATGCACTGACACACACCATGTCTCGCGTACATATTAAACACACAGACCCACCATTTTCCGTTTACGCATACTCACTACCAATCACAACCTGGTACAAACCCATGTTATTCTCAGCTATTTACGCTTTAATAACTATTACGATTCGAATTACTATCAGCATAATGGATTCGTAATGGCAAATCTACAAAACCTGCAAGTAGCTGTTTTAACCTCTGTGATAGTAACAAAGAACCTCCATTCCGTTTTCTAAGGCCCTAATGAACATTCGAGTGTTATCTCAATGGGTCAAGTTCTGGTGAAAATAACAGTGCAACGTCAAATTCCAACCACTACGCAAACATACAAACCACGCTTCGCAAACCTTAGCTCCCAGACAAATGATAAATTTAGAGTCTTTTCTTTTTTCATAATTGCTTTTCATGTCATGTTATATCACTATATGTATTGTCCTGTCTTGTCATGTCATGTCACAACATGTATTGTCCTGTCTTGTCATTTCATGTCAATATATGTATTTTTCTGTCTTGTAATGTCATGTTATGTCACTATATGTATTGTACTGTCTTGTCATGTCATGTTATTTCACTATATGTATTGCCCTGTCTTGTCATGCCATGTTGTGTCTCACTATGTGTTTTGTGTTTTGGTATTTTTCATAAAATATGTCTGCCCATTCATCATGTATTTTGTGTTGTCATATACTTTGTCATGCCTTGTCTTTGCAAAACCATGTACCATGTTCACCATTTGTGCAATAATTCAATTAGTTAGCCTCCACTTCGGCTCTCTCTCTCTCTCTCTCAATTCAGATACAAGTTTTTTTCAGAGAATTTTTAAACCTATTGCTCCATTACCATTTCGCCTTTTTTCGGGTGGACCGGGTAGTGTGATATTACAAAACTCTTTGTTCATAAATGCGTTAAAATCTCGTTAGGAAGTTCAATGACGCACCTCTTCGCTTGGCACCACTGCATTCGGGTCCGCGAACGCCTGACCAGAGAGAGAGATTATATGATGTAGTACCCGTTAGTTAGATATCATGTCTCAAAAGTGTACGATTATAATTGTGTGTCCCGCCTATGTATGCCATGTCCTCCGATGTACCATTAAAACCATTTCCATCACCCACTGTTTTATTTGACGACAGAGGATTTCTAGCAGCCCTTCTTACCAGAGGTGTGTCAAAAAAGTAGTCTCAAACGGCCCGACCCTGTGGTTTTTGGAGTATTCACTCACCTGCCGACCATCAGCTAGTCAAAGGGTAAAGTTGTGTTCCGCTCGCCGGATCTAAACGCCACAATGGCTCCGACGTTGGGGGCCTAAACGCAACAGTATGAATAAAAAATTATCACATTTAATGGGGAATTTTCCTTTTGTCTTTATCAGTTGCGAAAACTTTGGCAGAAAATTTTGAAAGCGATGGAAGACTGAAACTATTAGATAAGCAAAAAAATATCACAAGACAATTTAATTTGAAAGACCTGTTTTTACGCTTGCTTTATTACAAGGAATTTTACGGCGAGCGTTAAAATCGTTGCATGAATTTCATTTCATTAAGTTTTGTTTATATTGTTTTCTTAATAATATTTATTTGATGAAATTTTTTAACCATATATAAATAAATATTTTTGCGATGTGATATAATATAAATCTATATTTTAACAAAAATTACACTGTCCAGATACCTACGAGGGGAGCCTGATGAAAAATCAGCCTCGAGTAGTAAAAATGAACCGATTAAAAATATATTTATTTAAAAAATATATTTTTTTTAATGTTATCTTTTTAAACATCAATGTATTTCTAGCATAGCTGATACATTAAAAAGATCAATTGACTTTGACTACTTCAGTATCATTTTCCATTTTACATCTTATCTATTGTTTTGCCCTTTTTCTACAAATAAAATACTAGTTTATCACTGGCAACACACATTGAATCTGGTTTCTAGAAACAGCTTAAGACTGCAGCAGCGTTCATTGATCTCTCTGCGGCCTACGACACGGTGTGGCACAAAGGCCTCCTTGTTAAACTCTACAACACCATAGAGGATGGCAACACAGTACGACTCATTGAGCACTAACTGGCCGTACCTTCAGGGTTTTTCTAGGAGGGCGAAAAAGCAAAAAAATATACTCGAGACTTCCCTCATACTGAAGGCAGAAAATATGCTTACGCAGATGACATCGCGGTCACAGCTCAAGCCAAAATGCTTAAAGCAGCAGAAGATATCCTCAATTCTGACCTAAAGGCTATGGTAGAATATTTCCTCAATTAGCGACTAAAGCCAAATGGGTCGAAAACAGTTGCGACAGCCTTCCATCTTAGCAATTCACAAACGAATGCCAAACTCTGTGTTCAGTTTGATGCGTTCAGTTCAGTTTGTGCGGGACTTTAAAATCTACGCCTCTTCCTTGGCTCCCCGTACTTGCAAACGTCAGGCGAGAAATTTCAACACTGAGGGAATACAAAAAGGAGCTGCAAAAAAGCGCAATACCTTTGCACGAAGATGTCGTCTCCCACCCGGCATGCCGCTTGAAGTCCCGAAAGCCCTTCTGGGCGGAAGGAAAGAGAAGATAGGTGGAAACTTGAGTGGCAAACTATGCAATGCCTATCTCATACTAGACCCCACCGTGAGACGGCCTGGGTTTTCATTAACTCGCGAAACCTGGTCCGCCATCAATAGGTTAAGGTGCTCCCATAGCCCCATCTGTGCCCACATGATGCACAAATGGGGCCTTAAAGAGTCGGCGATCTGTGAATGTGGTGCGGTGCAGACCACCAAACGTGTGGTCAACGAATGCTCCATTCATTCCCCGGCGGGATTGGTGATTGCGGGATTCCACATGGCGACGCCTGAGGTCCTAGACTGGCTCGCAGACCTAGATGTCCCCCTCTGACCCCCCCACCATACGAAAGAAGAAGAACACTAGGTTAACGATTTCTATTTCTCCTTCACACGAAAGAGTGTTTTTAGGTTTTGTGAGATTACATACTTCAGACCATCACTTGTAATTTCTGATTGTGAAAACCATTGTCTTTAATGTAACACTTCAAATGATGTCCCACAGACCGAAGCAAGATCTCCCCAAAGTTTGTAGAATTTTATAGGGTCCCTGAGATTCAACAGTTCCATTTGCATTCACAAGGAAAATGATCGAATTCCCTTTCAGCCATATCTATTTTTAATTTCTTTGAATTACAAAAAAATACATTTCTTTCCAGTTAAGTATCTTTTCTGTGACTATTGGTACCTAATTAGACAGAGCAATGTTAGGTATATATGAATATAAATTCAAAGAAAAAGGTTTTATTTTTATTTTTATCATCTATATTTTTAAGTTGGATAACTGTCTCCCAAGGCAAAAATTGAGGCAGAATTTTTTGACAAAATTAATTATTATTCTGTCTATGGTTTAATTATATAAATAACATATAATTTCCTTTAAAATTATTTTATTACAAGTATGCTGCATGTACGATATTACTCATCGTTAAACATTCACTGGTTATTGTATTACTTTTATTGAATATCCATTGTTGAGTCGCGATATGAAATTTAAGCTTAAGATTTAAGCTTTTTATTTGTCTTGTTTCGTCATGTAAGTTAATTATAGATATATCGTTTGGTTAGTCATAGATCTCAAAATGGTTTTGTCGAGTAGAGTGATTTTGTGTTTGTAAGATACTGTAGTACTTAGAAGCACTTGTCAAGTCACAACAATTTATTTCCATCCCACACTTGCTTTACTAAACAACAGTAAAAACCTAATTTGCATACATACACATTGACCCATGCATACATACACTCGTACTTGAAGCGTGAAAATGCGCACTTGTTTCGGTAGGTACTTACTTTGAACAAATGCTTTTTACTTCAAAAACTTCTGAATAGGTACCTACTTCAAATATGTGATATTAAATTATATTATGTAAGTTTGTCTTCCGATTGAATGCTCTCACAAAACCTTAACAGTTTTTTGTCTGCCTTTCAAAAGGTTGAACAAAATAAAGACATTTGAAAGTTAAAAAAAGGCGTACGTCGTTAAAATACAAATATAAATAACGCGTTTAGCTGTGGTTTGTGAAAGTCTCCTTGTTTATTGAAACATTATATTCTACGAAAGACTATCCTCAATACATACTGACTTTTTATATGCCCTCTGACAGAATATATGAACAAATCGTGGTCCAAGATTAGCTGGCGAATATTGAAATAGTAACCACAATGAAATGTTTCTACCTTTCTTTGATATTATAAAATGGCTAAAGTTGCAGGGTTGAGTGGATTTGTATACACAAGTTGAGCTGTATTAGCCGTATACATACTACGAAACGCGGCCGCGAGCGAAATGGGTGGGAAGGTTTCAGACTTAACAGTGATAAAAGAGATTCAGAATACGCTCCGTTAACTGAAAAATAAATACAAGAAATATTTCTAATTCAAAAATACTCACATAAGAAAAAATATGAAAACGTTGTCACACAGTTTTATCTGTGGAAAAAAAATCACGATTTTACTTTCATAATTTTGTAGAATGGAAATGGAAACCTTGCAAGTATGTAAAAATGTCATAAACTAGCTCAATTGACTTATTTTTTATAATCCATCGACCGGTGAAATCTTTTTTACTATAATTATGTAGACTCAAAATTCCTGGCAACTGGAAAAAATATACTTCACTAACTGTAACAGTTTAAAATTGCCACCCCAGTTACATTCTACTTACTACAAACGCCATCACTCGGAAGTTTGTGCCGGCCGGTTCTTGAGTATTGCAAGAAGAAGAAGTTTGCAGGAGAGTCGGACGACAACCGGCGAGAGGTGAGTTCCCAACGGGCCTGCTGCAGCAGACATTCTGGGGACCTCTGACGGGTGGACCTCAAGACGACTGTTAAAAATGTACGAACCATTAGCAAAATTGAATTTTACAGGCTCCTGCCTAGCACCTAGCGGTCAGAGGTAAAACTAGGGCTAACAGATAAAACAGATGTTTTGCTTTATCAATTGTTTACAATTAGCTTGTCAATGTGTGTTACTTGGTTAGATTATAAAAAGCCTCGCCGACTGGATTTTTCACTTCTTCTCTCCTATAAAATAGTAACAAGCAGTCATTATGGTCGACAGACCATTAGTAAAACTGTTTTGTCGGGGTCGGGAATAATTTAATTCTTTGTAACATTAAATAAAGTGAAATGCAGTTTTGTGCAGTAAAAACAATAAAAAAACATGCGTCTGTTATTGAAGACTTCATCAAGCCCAAAAAAATCTTAAAAACGACAATGGACTCGCGTTAGCTAATTTTTTTACTGGACATTGTTTCCTAGTTTACTTTTATTTTGTGAGATATTATGTTATCTTACATGGCGCCCTACTCTCAACAAGGTTAGTAGATTTCTTGTATGTTATAATGTCACTCCTACGATCTTAAATGTTTAACTGTTAATTCCATCCTACTAGTGATTCCCTATCGAACCTGCCACGTGGCCCTGGGATCAATAATCCCATTATTCATAGCGTCTCTTCTTTGTTTGCTTGCTTATAAATATTTGTTTAACCTAATTATACTTTTTTATTTGAATTCCACGGTTGGATTATTCAAATGATGGGTTGGTTGCCATTGTGAAATGTACAAAATGTTAACTACCACTGGCAAACAACATGTAAATGTTGGTAAACGTCTTAATTGGTTACATAATTAAACATCCCATAAAAAAACATGTAAACTCCCAAATATTGAAAGTTATTAACGCTTTAAATAGTGATATACTGTACAAAAAAAAAATTAATTGCTCTTGAAATTTACCAAGTTGATTTAACTTGATCTACCATCCTTCTTCTTCTCTTGATATTATATTATTTAACTCGCACACGCAATCGGCTTTACGCAGAGTTTTTCAAAATATGACATAGACCTTCCTCTTATTTTTAAGGTCAAGAGTGGGAAATTTCATCAATCTGGGAATAAAACTGAAGATTTGTATGAAAATGAAATCCACGCCGCCCGTCACAGGTACTGTATCAAACGTCATCAGCATCATCAATATAACATATACATCAAATATAAAAAACACAACAAAATGCCGTCATATTTACCACTGTCGAAAACTATGTAAAACCTTCCATAAAACTAATGTTGATAAACCTGCCCTACATATAGGTAACTCATGTTTAAAAACCTGCCCTGCCGTTTAACGGTAAATTTTATCACAACAATTGGAAGAGCAGTTGTCTCGCGTTAACGCAAGTAACTATCTTGCTCTCGCGAAGCAAACGCTCATTGGCTGAACGAAAAAACCCGCTCTTCCGTCAACAGGCAATGAGAGATTTAGAAAAAATACTAGAATTTGCAAGCCTTTTCTGTAATAATAGGAGACAATGTTAACTAAATAGTTTTATACAAAGATACTTACATGTTAATTTAATAAGCTCGAATATAAATAAAATATGTTACACGTAAGATAATTATGTACTCAGCGAAACTCTGAAAATGTTACAGAGATTTGACCACTTATCTTGTAGAATATGTCTATAACCAAATAAAAAATATTGCGACGAAGTGGTTTTGGCAAAACGACAGCGGTAGATAAGGTCTAATATTGTAAAACATTCCCTTATTTCTGAGATAGACAGATTTAATCCTACAACGTGGCGAGCTTCATACCAAAAAAAGCAAAGCTCGTTACGGGAATTTGATCTGACAAACAAAGGTCGGAGACGCGGTCGTAATGAATCTTATAAATACGCAGAAAAAAAACGGTCCCTGGATCATTCCGCTTCAAGCCTTGGACCGAGCAACATCTATCGCTGTCCGTTCTGCTCGTACTCGTTTTGCTACCTGAGAACTAAAACGCTGTGTTTGATTTCAACCCGGTTCCTCCCACCGCTTCACTTTCGCTGTCTACTGAACCTGCCTGCTAGCCAACCTCGGAGAGGGGATCTACTGTTGCCTACTGAGCCGGCCTGCTCACTGGCCCCGATGTCGCAGACTCGCTACCGACTGAGCCTTCCCAACAGCCAGCCTCGGAGAGGGGATCTGCCATTGCCTACTGAACCAGCCCGCAAGCCAGCGCCCCGCAGAGCCGTTACTGACTGAACCTGGAGGGATACAAGGACTTTTACCCGCAATAAAAACCAACCGTCTTTATAAAGGCGTTCTTTTAAAAATGCAAATTACAAATGTCGAATATATCGTCTTTTTCGTTCGTTTATGAAAACATATTACAAGAGTCGATATTCCCTGCATTTTTATGGTATTTTAAATAACTCTGTAACGGTTCAAATACCTCAAGTGCTTTATTTGAATCATTACAAAGGACAAAGGTAAATGTGTGCCGGTGCTTATATTTTACAGTTTTTTCTTGTGCAGGCGAACACGTCCCGTACAGGTACTATATATAAAATAAATAAATAGATTATTTAGGATTACTCGGTAGTTATTTAAGGAACTTATACAATGATCTTTAAATGAGTTTTTTGCATCTTCCATGTTTCGTTAGCATATTATCTCATTTGATTTGTCATCTATGCAATATGTTGAAATCAATAACCCTGTCTGTTTTCCTTTTTTGTTTCTTCTACTTAACCTCCGTTTTTATTTTTGTGTACTGTTTTGTATGTGAAACTTATAATTATGATATCAAAATACTTATGAACACTTGTACCTATTAACTCCCACCTATGTATTGCAAGTTCCTGTCGTCCTACAACGAGTTTTGTAACTCATCAGGATTGCGATAGAAAGCTTAATATTATAATATAACCTAACTTAATCTAATAATTCTGAAAAAGCACGAATATTCCAACCATGAACTGTAAACCTAACACCTACCTAAAATGGTTCTCCAAATAATTCATAAATCTTCTTATCACCAAAAAACTTAAGCAAAACAAATATAAATTGCATACAAAATTTTACTATAATAAATTCAAAGATTTTAAAACTTCATGTTAAAAAATGTCCACTATCTGCTATCGCAACTATATAAATAAAACTCGGAACTGTAATATATACCGAGCCAGCTGACATCTTCAATATTTCACTTAACAAATACAAAAGATTGATGATAAGTCAGTTTCGTTGTGTTCAATAAATACTGTTAAATTCATAAGTGTTACACAGTGTCAAGTTCCAAAAGCTTGTAATAAACTCCTACATTTACTAAAACAGTTGACAAGTTTTTGCGACATGTATAAATATGCAAATGCACCAGCTCTTCTTTATCTCTACGATTAGTGTTGTATTTTGCTTGGCAAAGAAGACTTTTATTTCAGTTTCTAGCACTGTAACTCAATACATTGAATAAATAATAAACACACATTGAAGTAAAGCACTCATGTTGGTATGTTTGTATGCCAAATCTGCCAGAAGTACCTAAGCAAAATATATATTTTTTTTTAATGATAAACTAACGTTTATAAGACAAGGTATTATGCATAGCATAAAGGATAATAAATAATTATATTTCGGATGACTAATTATTGCTAGTAAAAATATTATCCTTAGTTCTACCACAATGTATCAAACATATTTTAAAATCGGATTGCTACTTTTCAGTTTCATTGACCTCTCTGGAGGTCAATAAAAAGTCAAAAGGTCTTTTAATCATTTTTTTTAAAAGGGTTAATACTATTTTCATTGTGATTAACTATCAACTATAACTAGAAATACACTTTAAATATAGTGCACAGTGGTTAAAAAAAATGATAAATAAAATGAACAACAGAAAAGCTTTTGGTTTCTTATAACCCGCTTCGCGAGGCTGTCCTCTACTGAGGCAGTAATTTTTCAAAATATTTTATAATACCTATAATATGCACTTATAATAAAATATGTTCCCTAGATGATTATTTTAAATAAATTAACTTCAAATTTTGATCGTTGACCGGTAAATTTAATTTGAATTTTTTTGTGAATTACATTTTTATATTATCTGCAACTCTTGTCGCAAAGTACCCAAAGTTACGTTAATCACACTTTTAGAGATTATGTGTTCTATCGTTGATATTTTACAAAATTAACACAAAATAAATTTGCGTGGAAGCAATATTTCAAGAAAAACAAAACATTATTTTGAGAAGACCAATCTTTCCTCCTTTGAATATCTAGTTACCTACTTTAATTTTTTTCTCTTAGTGATGAAAGAACCGTTTTTATTCCCACCCCCCACAACGTTATTCACACCTTCACCAACAGTGTAAGAACACGCCATTGGAATGAGTTGCCTGTTGAATTCCGTTTTTCCTCTCAAGAGCCATCTTCAAAGCAAAATGAAACAGCGCCTTTCTGCTTCAACCTGCTTAATGTTTCGCTCCACTCTCATCTTAGTTGCTTTCTTTACCTCTACTTGCATCCCTCTACTTCCCGAACTTAAGACAATTTCTTTTTAATATTCTTTACACGCTAACATTACCTACGCGTAAATGTAAGGCAAATTTTTATTATATTTTTAAATCATTGTTTGTTGAAAGGATTTTCACCATCAGTAAACCAACATGTATTAAGATATGATATGAGATTTTCACGGCAAAAATAATTAAAGTGATTTATTTTTGGGGCATCATGCCGTGTTGCACAGTATTTTACAATGCAGAATTACAGTGTCCATCATCAGGCCAGATGTGATTATACTGTCCGAAATGTTGGCTAAAGAAGGAAGTAGCGCAACACGGCATAATACCCTAAAAATAAATCACAATAACATGTTTACAGTTGCTATTAGTGGTTCTGTGAACAGTGTAGACTTCACGTAAAAAAAATTTGTTTGTAATTTTTCTCTCATTTTAAATCGAAAACCATAATTTTCTATGAAATCAAAAAAAATGTTTATAGGTACTTAGATACACACCTATTTTATTATTAAATATAAAGAATTCACATTTGAAAAATAATCTTTACTGAACCATTATCACGTCGTGTGCTAAACTTTTGCGGTGCTCTAGCTGATTCTATTTTCGTAATAACTTTTTTTGCACATTTATGGGTTTGTTAATTATACCATCTTACCAGACAATGTGTTCACATTTTTTACATACAAATGGTATTTAATCTATTTTCCACGGAATAGCTAGTTAATTGTGGGTTGATATTTTTTTTTTTAAATTTGCCGGTAACCCGGGCGTTTATTGACATCAATATTTGTTTACAAATTATGTGCGCTACCCGACTCACTAGACAATATCTGTTCTGAGCCGGGTAGCAGTATCTACCATTACATATATCAATATTAATAAAAGTGAATAAAAATACAAAGTAAATAAATACAAATACAAAATACAGGAAAAAGAAACGTAATTAAAAAATAAAAGATTACCTAGATAAAATAATCTAAATATAAATTATTACATACATATATGTAACAGTAATTGAACATTTTTTTTATTTTTTTTTTTTTTTTTAGTGTGAATTAAATAATCAAATAATTGAACATTTTTTGGTGTGAAAGTTCTTATTTTTATTTTGTTTTTTTTTTTTTAATATGTCATAAAAATTAGCATATTAGTTCCTAGCTAGTCCGATTGCCCGTTCTAAGGAACCGAATGCTGTTAAAATTGCTAGAAATTTATTTTGCAAAATTATAGTTCGTTTGTTACTTTTTTAAACTTTTTTTTAACCAAATTGAAAATATATTATGTTTTTAATAAATGAGGCATTAGGTAAACATGTAAAATTTTCAGTGACATTATTTAATAGTTTTTCAGACTCCACCCTCCCCAAGCCAATCAACCATCTAGTTATTATTGAACCCATGAAGGACATTTTGCATGTTTTAATATTTAATTCTTGGGGAATTTTATTATATAATTTCGGCCGCAGACATGTATACGACTTTTGATACGTTGCCGTATTCTTCCTTGGACCACGAGATTCTTCCGGGTGTGACTTCTTGTGATATATTTATGATCAATTTTATCAAGATTCTAGATTTTTGTGTACGTGGATAATAATCCTTTTTTATGTGATTTTGACGAACATCAAGTACATTGATGTTATGTAGAGCTGATCGCTAAAGTACCTATAAGGTTTACAACAAGATTTCGTTATGCTCAGTCAATTTTTCTTTGTTGGAAGTTGACAAAAAAACTACAGATCGTGATCTAATTGCAGTTGTTCACAAAAATAAATTTATAATTCAATGTCAATATTAAAACCGCCTTATTTAAATTCATGTTTGTAACCCACCACGCCATGAAGGACGTTAAGAATTTATTACTTGCAGATGATACTGATATTTTTAGGCTAGTGTCATTTTTTTGTCGTCAACGATGGAACATTATTGTAACAATTGCTCTTATTCAATTATACAATATATGAGACAAATTCAGATTGTTGATACATTTAGTTCATTGATATTGTATTATTTTTTTCATGAAATTTGGTGAAACTGTTTCACCCTGAATGTGTAAAAGAGCGTTGGTTCAATGGCTGAAGGTGTCAAATTTAAAGTATTTCATTTAAGAAGAAGATAATACTAACAAATCTAAACACGAAACAGAATAAAACACAAAAAAAACAATAAGATAACGGTCACAATTAGGAATTGAAGCCAGGTTCTTTGTATTACCGGGAAAAATGTCTTAAACCACTCGACCACTGGGACCTATTTATTAAGCGTAATATCAATCGATATTATATTTAAAATCAGTCTTAACAATATCATCTTGCAACTATTTTTTCTCATATTTTTGGCATCTACCTTTTTAAAATGAAACAGAGTTTCTAATGACTGTTGGTTTGTAACCTAGATAGTGTTTCGGATTTATTTTTCCAATTAGCTATTTTATTTTTCTTCTGATGATATATTACATTGATGGGTATAACCTTCAAAACAGATTAAAAGAATATGAGATGTTCCTTGATTTTATAAATATGTTTATATCAGACGTACATTATAATCAACTGCACTGTTTATTAGTATATTGAATAAACTATGTGAATACTTATATGTAAAAGCTTTTTTAACGGAAGTGAATAAAATAAATTAACTTCCCTATGCCAGTGCCCTCAGTTGGAGTATGTTGTGAGCTTTAAAGGAGAGAAATAGAGTAGGGAAAGAGATGTAGGAAAATGAAAAATGGGATGTACCTGGCTATTAGGATCTGGTCACTAAACATGATTTAAGCCATTTCAATCAAGATATTTTATTTTTGATGTGGTCTTTTCTTACTGAGATTATCTCCCATTCTGGAGTGGGTCACAAATATTCTATTTTTAATATACTGCAATTGCGATGGAAAAAACGAACCGAAGAACGATCCAAAGTGAATGCTAAAATGCTAAGCCAGGCAGGATACGTTATAGTAGCGTGAATAAATTCAAATGAATTATCTACCGTGTACGTAATATGCCGTTTAATTGCCTAAACATGTCCTTTAAATTAACCTTCCTGAATTTTACTTCATCTGATAAATGTTTCTAATTTGTTAGGATCCGAGAACATGTTTGTCCTCGTGCTTACGGCCGGTGGTTTACGGTTAAACTTAACCGTCATTTAAAGCTATCTTATGACTAAAGATTAAACCGTTAAAGGGTTAAAATTGAAACGGCCTATATGTATTTTGGGGGGGAAATGGTTTCTTGTACAATAATTCATAGACTAATAGAGTATTCGCTTGAACAAATTTTAAAATATAAATCACGCAACTTCTATCCAAATGTTTAATTCTTAAATTTAAGAATTTTTTACCATATTTTAAGATATATCTTTACATATAAGATGTATAAAGATACAATGTGTTTTACTTCTACCTAAATCAAATTTGCAGCCAAAATAACGTTATAATAACCTCACCCACCACTCAACCAAGCGACTCGCCTGGCGCGAGTAAAATTTTGGCGCCCCTTGTCAAAACCAGAAGACTAACTTAACTAGGTAGGGGGTTACTGTATTCAATGATAATTCGTATTTTTGCGTTCCGCCATACGAAAAATCGTCTTACGGGCGATGTGTTAGGTGTTAGATTTAGAATTCGGCGCCCGGAGCGAATTGGTCCAATAGCACCCGAATAGGGATGGACCTGATTCTAACATAAATGTCCAATACTCAATTTAATTTTAAACTTGTTTATACACAGTTAACTACGGTATTTTTAGTTTTTTGGTACGACACTGGCTCAGAAAATCTTAAAATCACGGGATACTGGAATAGCGATTTAGAAAACGAAAATTAAAATTTTTTCTATTAAAATATTTTATAAGAGGTATTCTTCGCTCAAGCGGTTCCAATTTTGAAATTGACACTTAAATTCAAAGCATATTTGAGTTCATTGAAGGTGAATAATTTCACGAAGGAATGACGCACATCGTGGATAGCAAAAATGTGTAAATTTGATTTTGGATCGTTACTTGAATTGAAATTTTTAAACGAACGCAAATAAATGTTTTTATACATCTTTTTGACCGTTGATAGGTAATCGTTTTTTTTTATTATTCTTTCATGTGGCCCAAACAAATTGCTTCTAGATCAAGATTCAGTTGATTGTACCTTTTGGTATGTCCGACTTTTTTTCCGTTCACTTGGACATTGTGAATCTTCTTGACAGGGATTTCTGCGTCCATCCGCACTAAAAATCAAAATCATTTTTTCCCGTCTTGCAATATTTTGGGACCTCCTAGATCCTAATATGGTCGTACCTATGTGATTTCAAAATACGTCAATGTATGGTACAGGAATCAATGTCTAAATATTACCTCTCTATACGTCATTAACAAAATTCAACTACATTAAAATTTAAAAATTCTAAAGATATCGATAACTGAAGTTTTATTCATAGCACTTTCAATTTTGAAGAGTTGCTTAATTAGCGTAAATCTCTAATGAATTAAAAAATGATTCGTTGAAAAAGTTTCATAATAAAAGAGAAATTAATCATTTCGTATTAAAAATGGGAAAATATCAAGATGTTTTCGTGAAAAACTTAAATCGAGAGTCAAGGCAGTCGTTAAGAGCTATTCCAAAAAATACCCAATTATTTTTTGCTTTCCACAATTTTCTATCAAATTTTCTAGCGAGACGTTATTAAGGGGGCGGTAAACAGTCAATTTTATATCGGTCCTAAAAATATTGTGAGAAAACACTTTTTCAGTATTTTTACGAGGCAAAGGTTTTATATTGCAAAATAAAACAAAAAAACTTTCAAGGTAGCAGAAGAACGATGAAGAACATCGTATAATGATGCACTTCAGATTGAAAAAACAAGCACGACATACGTAGAGATCTTCAACAGCCTTTTTCTTGTTGTGGATACACGTTTCTCCGAGGTAGAGAATTTGATATTTTTTTTTTATATTTAGAACAAATTCCGAGAGTTTTCCAAATGAGATCCATAGAGATGATGGCCTTTGATATTTTGCAAAATATTTAATTTAAATGAGCTGTCGAAATTCTGATTCCGCGACAAATATTTTCGCATTTATTGTGGTAAACGTTAATACCTATACCACAGTTAGGAGAGTCGGGAGATTTGGAATCCTTAAAAGTCATTCCAATCTCCCAGCCCGAACTGTCAATAATATGTTCAATGACATTATTTCATCTAAATGGCCCAACTTTTCTCTTTTATTTACTGATGGATCCAAATCTCCCGACTCTCCTAACTGTGGTATAGGTATTAACGTTTACCACAATAATTCTAATGACAGAATATTTCATTCAATTTCAAATCAATTTTCAATATTTTCAGCCGAGTGCATTGCAATAATAGAATCTCTCAAATATATAATAAAAAATAATTTTGAACATTCCCTCGTTCTCTCTGACTCTCTCAGTTCCCTCCAAAAACTTAAATCCAGTCCTCTTCTTCATCCTGATGATCACTTTGTATGCCTTATTCAAGAGATGATAAATTCAGCGTAGTGTTCTCTCACTTTAACTCATAAAACTTTATCTGTTTAAATCATATGTCTCACCATAATACAAAATGAGATATCATGAATTTTTTAGTTTGTATCAGGCTGAGAGAAATATGTCCCGAAAAGACTACGGATGTTTGATGTCTGAGAGAAATATCCCCCAAAATTACTCTAGGGATTAAAATAGTGGGCGATGAAAAGGTTCGGGAGGTACTAAGTACTTATTACGTTATCCAATACACCCTTGTTCAAGAATTCCTATATCATAATGTGTAAACAAAAGAATGTCAAGAGGATTTTGATTATTGCGTGGATTTATTTACAAATCAGGTCCATGGAGCTCAGAGAGCTCAATAAAAGTGTTAAATATTTAATATATGATATCTGTAAATATAATATAATATTTGTCGATTGAACCAAATGTATATATTTATTACCATAAAATTTGATATTGCTTGTATCTGTGTAAAAATTTTGGGGATATTAAAATTGTTATATTATGTTTGAACTTTAGGTAAAATTAATTACGAGTATAATATCGCCCAAAATGTGAAACCGTAATACTGTAATGTCCCTTTCTCCATTATTAATTTTTCACATTTCCGTTGACGTTGAAAAGGTGAAAACTCCATCTTTATGTCTTTTTCATAGTAATGTATCCTTCTTTAGAAATACTAGTCTCCTTTCTCACTATCGTCAAGTGAGGTCTTTCTCAATATCGTATTTATAGCTTTATATTACACGTTGTGGTACGTCAACCCTTCAATATTATCGAATTAATGGGTCACGTTGTTTTAATTTTTTGATTCGATCATGTGTTAATTCATTGAAGGGTTTTTTTGTGATAATTTTTAATACTTTAAGATGAAGGTTTTACATTTTAAATGGTTTATAAATAAGACAATCACTGATTCCCTTGAATTAAGCTATTTGTTTATTACCTCTCTTCCTCGCTCTCCTGACTTGGCTCTCGTTAGTTTTAATGATTGTCAACAACAGTATCGCGCTACTAAACCTAATATCTAAGACAGCAATAATTGGTTTTAAATAACACAATATTATTGAGAAAACCCTACCTTGTTTGTTTGCCGACACGTGTCTGGGTACGGTAATCGATGAAGTGCTAATATTATGGGCCATTTACACACAGATTCCATGGAATTCACTATTTATCGATTCAATGCAATATGCAACAACTTTAGATTACTTATTTAAATACGGTTTGTAAATTTTGTAATTTCTACGAATATCTATTTTAAGAACGGTTAGAGACAAAACATGTATGCTATTAATTGGCTCGTCCAAAAAATTCCAACAAGTTTAGTGATAAAACTTAACTAGTCCAACCGCATCGCCATCTACAAATTAATTGAAGTGTCGCTCAACATCAGGGGAAATCATGACATGTTGTGCCGGAGAGTGATGTGGTTTGATTCCTATTGGTTTTGAGATGTGGGTCGTTTGGTTTAAATAATTATGATGATGATGATGATATCTCCAGTATGCGGTTCTAGTATGTGATAGTAATTATGACTAGCAGTTAAAAACCCGCTCCGCGGGTTTTTGCTGCTAGGCCCTGCGGGCGGCACTTGCTTGGGCTTCGCCCAGTTTATGTGATACTAACAGTTACATTTAATAGGTAGATATTAGATCATTGGGTAGATATATAATAGAAAGACATTCTGCACCATTAAACACCCCTCACCCCAACATAAATCTCGTCAATGAGAAAAAGGTTTCCTCTTCCATACCACCGAAATGATTTAATTTTTAAATCGAAATTAAATTGCAAAATATTTATATGTAATTCGAAAATAAAAAAAATTTCAACATATTACAATATTACATATAACTTTGGTAAAATAATATACTCTTACCAAAAGACTGTCAAAGTAATTACATTTTTTTTAAATATATTAAGAATTATTTTATTGGGATAAGTCCTAAAAATCTACATATTTGGGTGAAATAATATTACGCTCTTACCTAACGATTGTCAAAGTAAATACACCAAAACTCTCTTAATTCGCGAAAACCTTACATGTGGGATAAATTGAGTCATTTTAATTTCAAGGGACACAAAAAACAAAACTTTTTAAGCAAGTACAATTTATTATACTTTTATTTTTTACAATCTACAACATAATATTATACACTTTCATTAGGAAAAAATCTCTTATTAACAATATTATCCGTATACCAATCAGTCAGAATTTGTATAAATAACGATGACTGCGCTCAAACTGTCCATAAGAAAATACTGGTTCAGGAAGTAACAGTCCACCCCGTTCAAAAGTTTGTCCTTGAGATTTATTTAATTTAATTTGACTGGAAAGTGTTTCCTGCACATATTGAATTATATTGTAACATTCGACAAAGTGTTTTAAATTCTAGGAATGAAATGTACTGTACCTTTTCTGTTCCCTGTAATGATTTTGGCTTGAATTAAGTTACAGCTGAAATTTTTATAGCACCGCTTTTGTGAGATATCACCTCAGGGGCGCTTTCCGTTGAAGTACATCCTCATTGATTGCATAAACATGACTATTTTTAGGGCACAATATGGTACGTTGACTCAACCCTAAGGCATCAGCAGTTGTATGTGTCTCACCGTATATATAGTGAATCTTGACAAATATTTACATTGGGAATAAGCACAGATGACTCTAATGTTCCTTCTACAAAAGGAAGTTTGCCATCTTCCAAGTCCAAAAGCCATTTAGAAAATACATTTTTACTTTCTAAAGCTCTGACATTTGTTTTTAATTGAAAAGTTTTGAAATGGTACCAAAGTGTGCTGCTTTTATGCAAGCGGCAATTAATTGTCCTCGTGAAGCACGTCGACACACTGGAAGGATCTGACGAAAGTCTCCGCCCAAAACAATAACTTTGTTACCAAAGACAGAATCACTTCCCATGATATCACGTATAGTACGCTCAATTACTTCTAAAGCTACACCTGCCATCGGTGCTTCATCCCATATTGTAATATCTGCTTCCGTTATAATTTTCCGATTCTTTGATGTGACCTTACATGTTGTATTGTCCTGTAAATTGAGGGGTAAATTAAAAGCAGTATGACACATTACCCCACCTGGAAGCAAGAGTGCTGCAATGCCTGTCCAAGCGACTGATAAAACTCTTTTACCTTTTCGTCTTAGAGTGTGAATTAAAGTTTAGTAAAGGTATGTTTTCCCTGTTTCGGCCATCAATGAAGAAAAATTTATTGTCATCATTTTCATGTGAAAAAAACTTATTCAAAATAGAATTATATGCTTGAAGTTGTACGTCATTGAGTTTGGCAGCCATCAATTCACCTAAAGTGTTTTCAGAAATTACATTAAAATCAGATACTTGTCCAAAACTGCAACTTTCATCAGGTTCAGGTAAGCCCTGCATTCTGCAAGATGAATTCTCCTTCATGAGAATATCCTGTATGTTTAAAAGACAAAGATTAATAGCTGTTTCTTCAGCAACACCATGATGAAAAAAATCTTCAGCCGAAGATCGAAGGGATACATTGTATTAAAATTAAAACAAATAGATGTCTAAGAATTTTAGGCGTCAAATACAATGAAGCCTCCGTCATACTGCGACCATTCTCGTATGTCATCAATGAGCTTCAGTTCACGCGCCGCATCATGAAAAGTAGCTACATAGTAAATTGCCATCAACAGTTCGCAAAGATTCAAAGGATGTAGCTCCAGCCACCTTTATAAGAATCAGCCGTAAATGATACAGTTCTATATTTCTAGGAGAAATTGAAGGTATTCATCCAATGATGTTTCCGCCTCCCCGCTGTCTCCTCGTCCACTTTTAACCAGCTGTAAAGACATAGTTATTTGGTACATCTTGATAGAGAATAGAGCGTCCCTCAATATCTTGAAGATTAAATTGGAACCACGCTGTTAAAGAGGTGTTCCTTGTAGATGCTTCCCTGAGAGCCTGTTCCTCCCGCAAAGAGGGGAGGGAGGAACAGGTTTATTTTGTAGAGACAAAATAAACAGATTGGCTGTCGGGTAAATGTAAAGCCAGAAGTAAAATTGAGTGAGATTGATCATGTATAGATAAATAAATACTATCCAAAGAGGAACAAATTTTAACATTAATATGAGCATCATATTTTTTGCTAAGGAATGCATTATATGGAACAACAAATCGATTGTCGATACGTATATCCCGAATAACGTGATTTTCAGAAAAATTATCACGTCTCCTGTAATCTGGGTAGCCTGCGGAATTATTATCAGTAGTGTCTCTAAATGATTTGGGGAATTTTTAGAGCACTTACCGTTTACCATGCAGACTGACCTTGGATTAAGTACGCCACATGGTCCATGAATGTTATTTTTTTAATAATACGGTACAAAGCCGAATTCTTCGGATGGGGTAGTTTTGCAGATACGGCATTATCAATATCAGAAGCTGTATACAACTTATCTTCGCTGCAAAGTGTAAACACACCATGTAGATGAGGTAGTCCTCTTTTTTGCTGTTCAATTGTATACACCCAACAAATTACCTTTCCAAAAACATGTTTCTCAGTCATATCATGAATAAATTCCTTGACTTTTAGATGGAAAACCTTGGCTACTATATCAGGCCTGTCCGCGGCCGATTGATAATGTTCCAATTCGGTTGGTATTTCTGGCCATTTGGGATTGCATGTAAAAGTTATGACGACGACAGGACGACCAAATTTACGTACCATAGCCATTGAAACTTGATAAAGTTTATTCACATGGCGTGGTCCACCAGTAAATGAAGATGGAAGAATGACTGTATTACCTGCACATACTCCTCTATCAGTGGCTAAATTTCTTACATGGTTTTGCAAACCTTGATAGCATTCCACTCTGAGGTGTCGTTGGTTTTTCCTAATGTAATCTAGGCGACCAGATTCATAAATAATGATAATAGATAAATAATGTAAGCATGAATTAAATACTGTTGAAAAAGTTTACCCGCATAATGGATTGGATTAAATATGTTTCTTCGCACTGCTAATTTACTTGCATAAAACTACATAGCAGTTACAGTATGACATTGAGCAGTACAGAAATCAGCATAATGCTTAAAGCCGGGGGTCCAACCACATTCACCTGATGGAAATAGTAGTGGGAAAACCATAGGATCTAAATGCTTTGATAAAGTTGCCATCCTTTGAAGTCCTTAACATTTTTAGGTTAAACAGCGATATCTATACCCGATGGCAAATTCCCGTCTGTCTGCTACGTATACCATGGCGATATCGTGAGAACTGGTTGGAGCATTTTACCTCTGATGAACGTGTAAATAATAGACGTATATCTCTCACCTGCCCACCCTCAGCCGCAATGCGTATTTCTTCTTCCTCGACAGATTCTTTTAGTTTCTTATACTGATGAGGGCTTATTTGGCGTATTTCACTATCAATTATTTGCATTATATTTTTATAGCAATCGGCATTAGATGGATGACTCATACGCACTCTAACAGCCTCATCAGGATCGTATAGATAAAGCTGAGCATAGGAAGGTATTTCACCTGCAACTTGTATACTTCTGGAAGTGAGATGATAAACCTAACCAGAAATTTTTCAACAATATGGACCATTACCTGGGATATTAGCTATTTGCGCTTAAAATGAGGCAAATCTATTAGCACTCTTGTATTGACAAATAAAATTCCTAAAGTTTTTAGATTGACTACAATCTCCTGTCAATAATTCGGTGCTGGATAATAAGCTAAAATTTGTGGTATTATTTTTCCAGTATGACAGCAAGAATGTAACAGTTTACCTTTTTATATGACACTCTTTTGATATGACGCCGAAATAATTCTGTTCTAGAAGCACATAATTAGGATTATTGAGCACACTTCAAGAATACACTACTATCGCTTCGCTTGGTAAATTTTCCTCTCATTCGAACATTCCGAAATTCGACCAATTCTGGTAAAATATTGTCCACATTCCTTTTAGCCATAGTAATTAAATTGAAATAATAATCTGAAAACAAAATATTTCTTTTTAGCGATTCACAGGTAGTTTGTAAACAAATTTCTTGGTTATCACGTCAATAATTCTATAATTATCACATATGACACATATCAAACATTGACATTGACAGCCAAGCGCATGGTGGCGCATGGGGTCGGTGTTGTAATATCAAAAAATAATTAATTACGTATTTAAGTATCGAGTGGAACTGGTTATTTTAGCAGCCGGCTTTTTAATGGTGGATTTAAATATATTATATTTATAATTATATATTTGTATATATATATCTAACTTTAAAAAATTACACTGACATTGTACATTGCTTGACACTAACTGGCTATAAAGGCTTTTTGCATTGATTGGAAATCGATATACGCTGGCAGCACTGAACAATGTGTCTTTCGCGTGAATAATGATAAACTTCAAATTTCAATACGTAATTGTGGATAATTTTTACTGTAATGTAATTAATCCAATGGATTGTGAACTTTCTAAAACATATTTTCTTCGATATTATCCAAAAATTATATGAGCATCGTGTCTTAATATTCAAATCGTGTCATAATTTTCAAATCGTGTTAATTTTCAAGTAAGCGGAATTTAACCGAAACAGACAATTTAAATTTGACCAATCAGAGGGCCTACACCGTCCAGACGTTGGAGTATTAATACTATCAGATGATGATGATGATATCTCCAGTATGCGGTTCTAGTATGTGGTAATTATGGTGAATGATAAAGAATCAACTTATATCATTAGGTACAAAGAGTTGCTCCTGGTCAGGAACTATTTTAATAGCCCACCGGTAACCTTCGATTCGATTGGAACTCCGTGAAAACGTCCTTTCACCGGATGAAAGTGGTCAAAGCAGGGGTTCGCTCCAGGGAGACCACCTTAGGCTAGCCCTTTAACACCTTCGACAAAATCGAATATAACGTGATAAATCAACCAGCATTAAGAACGTGACGAAAACCGGCGCCATCCTACTGAAATTGATGTTGTTTTTGTACCGAGGGTTTCGATTCTGCTAATGCTAGAAGTTCCAATTAGGAAAGCTTGTCAACCCATATTGTTTCCATTACTTTTGTGGCTTCAAAAATATATGATAGCCCACAGACAAGTCGTACACTAATCACAAGTCAAACGCATGTGAAAGTCAATCTCAATTGAAGAATAAGATAGCCAAACAGGTGTATTCCCTCGGTGAGAATCTCCAACCCGCTGTCCTGATTCGTTCAATATTTTATTATTTTGATTAAAAGATGAATGAAAATTATACGTGGACAGGAACACCCTGTAATGAGTAAGAAGCACTCAAGATTTGCCGAAGTTCGTAAAATGAAAGTGGAATTGGGTATAAGTAGTACCCAGGTTTCGGTAGGTATCAATGATGTATTTGCAGTACATGGGTAATAATGGTAATATAAATAAGCGTGTTAAGGTATTTGTAAATATCAAACATTGTGAAGTTGAGTACTATGAATAATGAATGTGAATTTGATACAATACTTGAAAGTATAAAATATAGAAAAGGTAGGTTATTTAAGATACTCAAGACATGTTTTAACCCTGTGATGCCGATGATCTCAAGAGTTGTAGAAATATTTAAAATACCTAAAAGTTGTTGTGTGGGGCATAACGCTTCACAGGTGGGGCACCACACTTCAGAGATGAGACACGTAGCCATTCCACATATAAAGGGGGTATAAAGGTATAAAGGTCACCGTGGTTATTCAATCTATACATGGATGTATATGCAAGAATTGAAAGAGGTGGGATTGGGCGCGAATTTGAGTAATCTGAAAGTATGTTGCCTGTTGTATGCTGACAATGCGGTACTAATTGATAATAATATGGATGATCTACACTATCTACAGTCTCTCGTGTCTAGGGTGAACGAAGTATGTATGAAGAATGGGTTAATGATGAATTAAGTAAGTCTAAAGTCATGGTGTTTGAAAGAGAGAGTACTAAAATAGTGTGCAAAATAGTTGTGAATGAGGAATACTTGGAGCAGGTGGATGGTTTGTGTATTTAGGAAGTATGTTTACGAGAGATGGAAAGGCTGACAGAGATATTGAAAGAAGGGTAAATGCAGGTAACTCCATTAATGGAGGACTGAACGCAGTTGGCGCTAACAAAAAATTGTCCAAAGAAGCTAAGTTAGCAGTCCACAATGGAGTTCTGGTACCCACCCTGGTGTATAGAAGTGAGGCATGGAACTGGCAGAGAAAGGATGAAAGTAGATGGAATGCTGTTGAAATGAGATCTCCGACACGTGTATGTGGTAGAACCATGCATGATCGTGCGAGGAATGTCGAGATCCGCAAAGATTGCAAGGCTGATGTAAGCGTAATGAATAAGATTAAGAAAGGGTTAGATGGTTTGGGCATGTAGAGCAAATGAGCGAAGAAAGAAGTGTAAGGAGGATATATGATGCAAATGCGAATGGAAGCAGAAGTTGGGGACGCCCGAGGAAGACATGGCGCGATCAAGTGAATCAGATTCTCGAGTCGGGATATGATATAGTATATATATATATATATATATATATATATATATATACTATATCATATCATGTATATATATATATATATATATATATATATATATATATATATATATATCCCGCTACATTTGTTGCGTCCGACCCCTAAAAACTCCATAGCATTGCAGCGTCCACCGACTTACAGCGTCCAATATACGGACGCTACAATGTTTTGACCTCAAAATTGTCCAGAACGATGCTTACCCCATGTAGAATCGTATGGCAAAAATTTTTGTGGAAGCTAAAAATGTCTCAGAATGTCTGGAAACGAATATTGAACGTTTGACATTTTGCCGACAGGTTCGCTACACGATGTATATATCGAGCAGTGTATGTTTTTATTCATTTCTACGATCTTGCCGCGTCCACGAAGTAATATAATTTTCGATACATAACGACGATCATGCTGCGTCTACGCATTACATCGTTAGTATTGCGTCCTCAAGACCGATTACGAGTAGATATTATTTTATATACATATCGACGGTCGTACTGCATCCACACATTACGTCGATAGTATTGCGTCCCCATGGCCGTACGCGAGTAGATATTATTTTGAATACATTACGACAGTCTTGCTGCGTCCACGCATTACGTCGATAGTACTGCATACCCGTAGCCGCTCATGAGAATATACTATTTTTAACACATAATGACAATCGTGCTGCTTCCATGCATCACGTCGATAGTATTGCGTCCCAGTCAACGATCACGAGTAGATATTATTTTGAATATACGACGACGGTCGAAATAATTTTCAATACATAACGCGATCGTACTGCGTCTACGCATTACGTCGATAGTATTGCGTCCTCGAGACCGATTACGAGTAGATATTATTTAATATACATAACGACGGTCGTGCTGCATCCACGCATTACTTTGATAGTATTGCGTCCCCATGGCCGATCACGCTGAAATATTATTATGAATATATAACGACGGTTTTGCTGCGTCCACACATTATTTCGATAGTACTGCGTCCCGTGGCCATTCACGCGTGCATTGTTATGTATTAATTGAGCGTTTGGTTGAGTAAATCATCAGATTTGGCAACGTTGGGTTAATTTACAACGATGCCGCTTGACACTAAGAACTAAGAAGCATCCTGCGTAGTTTTTAATGCATAACGACGATCGTCATGCGTTTACGCATTACGTTGGTAGTATTGCGTCCTTTGTTGTTTTTTTTAAAAGAAAAAGCGTTTTTTTTGGGAGCGAAACCCGGTCGGCACAAAGTATAAAAAATAAAAGTGGTGTTTACAAAGTTATTGTTTTATTTTAAATTAAATATTGTTGTCAATTAAACAAACAATTTATAAGTTCCCGAATATTATCTGAATATAAAATAAATCTTATAGAATAAAATAAAAACCTCAAGATATGAATTGAAATCTAGCAAGAATATCGTAACACAAAATTGTGAGGATTATATTAATATATTTATAGAATTATAACTATATATTTTATCACACCTTCATAAATGCAATGAAAACTTTAACTTAAATGAAATCAACAAAAAATCAAAATATAGAAGAATACGTATGTGAAACATACAGCGAATGCACTAAAATCTAGAACAATATAATAAATCTACTAACAATCTTGCACTTAAACATAAGGAGTATAATTTGAAACATGGACGAACTTCTGGTATACCTATGTATTTAACATTATGTCCACAACCAGATTTTTTAATACTATCCGAGGCACACTCGCATGCAATACATAAAAATATACCAAGTATTCCAAACTACAAACAATGTCACAAATTATCACAAAAATAAAAGTAGTGGAATTGTAGTCTATGCTAAAGAAAAATTTACTGATATCAATGTTAACGAAACACCAATATGTAACGCAAACTGTTTGTCAATTAATGAATCTAAATAATTAGCCAATTAATATAATCGCATGTATCGAATACATAGCTCTATTATACCCTTATAGTCCAGTAGGTACCCAAGCGATTCCTTCAGAAACTTGATCAGGGTGCTTAGGCTGTGAACATCTTGGAATAATTATCGATAATAACATCAAATGGAAAAGTCAAATAAACTCCACAGTAGACAGAATGAGAAAACTCATCTTTATGTTTTTTAGACTTAGAAATACTGTATCATTAAAAATACTTAAAGGTATTTATTTTGCACTTGCACATTCTACACTACTACAATATGAAATCGTGGTTTGCGGGGGGGGGGGGTGCGTATAAATCATACCTATGTCCACTTGTGACAATTCAAAAAATATTAATAAAAATCATATTTAAAAAAGCCATATAACTATCCAACAATAAATGTTTTCCGAGGTTTCCCGGTTCCCCTTCTCACAAAAATTTATGACAAAAATACTCGTACATTAAGAACTTCAATTACATAAAGATTTATTTGATAAAAATAATATTCCATAGTTAATTTTAAGCTAAATAATTATTTATATTGGAGGACTAACCGTACCACTAGTTCGAACCACAATATGCAAAACATCATTATTTATTTAACGGTATAAAATTATTCAATAAATTACTCCTGGATATATCTGAGGAAAATTATGACAGTTACAAAAAAAAAACAATTTAAAATTCTCTAATACCACCTAATAAATTTTCTTATTGTTTTAAATTATTTATTTATTTATTTTATTTCACGGAAATCAACAGTTTACAATGTGGTTCATTTATACACGTGTAATTTACCTAACTGAGAAACCAATTGTAGATTTCCGCAATATTCTATTCTATTATGTATGTAAAAATTTAAAAACTATACTTACAAGAACTAAAAAATATTAAATTTATCGAAGAAAGCAAACACTTAGTGGCTTGACATTATACAAAATGAAACAAATACTTTGTTTTAAACCACTTTATTTTTATTTATATTTCGTCGACCGGTTTGGATTGAACCCAAATATTGTATAAAATAAATATAAAGTGGTTTAAAACATAGTATTGTTTCATTTTGTAAAAAATATAACGTTATTCATGAGTCCTTGGTGAAGCAAAACGCCAGATTTGGCAACATTCAGTTCATTTACAACGTTGCCACTTAGCACTCAGAACTAAAAAGCGCCTTGCGCCGGTGGACATTTTTGTAAGATGGTTTACAGTGGACGGGTAATTGATATCCCGACCTAAAAATGTCCGACCGCCCTCTGCAATGGAGCGAACGGGCGCGTTATGAAATGATACATTTTTACTAAGGATATCGTTGTAAAAAAAATGTCGCACGCTTGCGCCCAGTAGGTAAGTTTGTATACAAGGTGCAACAAGATATTCATTCAAACTTCTCACTATCAATAGACAGTTTTTTGTCAGGTCTGGTGTGTTTCTGGATGTCAAAAAAATAAAACATAAATATATATACATATATTTTTTATATACCGCACAAGAGTCTCAACCGCTCCCGTCTGGAACAGCGAGACTGTGGCATCCCCAATCTGAGTACTAGGGTGAAGGTATTGGGGAGGGGAAGAAGATGAGAACGAGAAATGTAGAAAAGTACCTGGCTATTTATATCTGGTCACCAAACACGGCAAAAGCTTGGAAATAACGTTTCCATTCGGAATGGTGGTCACACACCAGGGCGATACTGAGAGTATATTTCACTCTGGAACGTGCTGCAAACACACTTTATATTATGTTTAATGTATTAATTGTGAAATAACACAAACAAATAAAAATTTATTTGCGCACGCCGTGTTTGACCGTCAGATTACGGGCTTCGGATTGCGAGTCGAGAGTCTTATCTCTCAATCACAGATGCTGTAATTAATTAATTAATTCACTATGAACGTGAAAACTTCACTAGAAAAGTAAGAAATATTTTGTGTTGTTTATTTATTTGTTAATTTATTTATTACACCTAATAGACGTTTACATTCTAGTTTAATAGTTGAGTATCGCAGTTATTATAAATTCTTCAAAATTAAAAAATAGAGAAAACAAAATAGAATGAAAAAAAAAATGTTACAACAAAAGCGTATAATAAAATAAGATACATTGGTAAAAATGATAAGAAGTCTCACATAAGTAGATATTCAAAATAAAGAAAAGATTGCAAAAATTATAGATGTCTATTTGTCTCGATATATAAAAGAATTAAAATAAACAATATTTATATTGATTATTTTTAAGGTGAAATATATCTCCCATATCAGAATAAGTCATGTAATCCTAAGGGGTTTAATAATATAAGGGGCATAACAACGGCCTTAATTTACCTTTTGAAACTCTCAAAACAAATCCAAGAGTCTTAAGGGCCTTATATACGGAAGACGTAAAAATTAAATCGACCTTCAAAACGCCATGTAACAAACAAATAATATACACTCGGACGCAAGAATATATTATTCAGTATGGACGTGAAACCTTTATTAGAATAGTCAGCAATATACGGCAGACGTAACAATTAAATTAGAGTGAACGGACGTGAAACCTATATTAAAAGGAACCTTCAATATACAAAAAATATACACCCGGACGTGAGTATGTACGTGACGCTAGAAATGTATGAAAGTGTAATAAACATCAAAACCTGCATTATTATGAATTAAAAAAAAATATGATATTAGCGATTATCGTGAGTAAAACATAGTGCAATATTCACAAAAACAATCTAAAAAAAAGAACTAGAAGTGCTGGACGCCCAAAGACGGATTTACGCACGGACGCAATAAATGTTGTGGGACCTATATATATATATATATATATATATATATATATATATATATATACTATATATATATACTATATCGGGCTGTCCGGTGTCAGAATAATAGAAGATTATGTATGAGAAGATGTATAAATGTGAATGAGACAAGAAGTGTGTGTCAAGACCGAGTTGTTTGCCCCTGCGGAGAAACAGTGTGATGGTTAGTTAGTTTGTTAAATAGGCTAGTTGCTTGACAGAACTGAAATAACAACAGAATTTGAAAAAATCTTTCACAGAACTTGAAAATGAACGTTGAAATTTGATGAATTGTTTAAATTCTCCAAAACAACCCGTCCTAACACACTGAAATTGGAAAATGATATATTGTACCTTTAATATACGTTTACTTAATCTGTAATATATAACATTTAAAAATCTTTGGTTAGTGGTATTATTTTTTATAAAGCTAATTCTCTAAAGTGGAATATATTAAATTACGTTTGTAGTTAATTTGAATATTAAATTTCTATTAAATTTTAATTTCTATGTTGAATTACGTTTGTAGTTATTTAACTAGCATTTGAATATTGTTTACACATTGCCTTTTAAGCATTATTTTAATTTTGTATGTTAATACTCCTACAATAAAGACGAGCTCACTTTATGGAGTAATTGAATAATTAGGAAATAAATTATATTTATAATGCATACTGTTTTAATATGAAATATTTTATTAATTTGTAATAAATCAATAAAAAAAATTCTAAGCCGAATTATTTGTTTGCACTGTTATGTATAGGAATAAATATTTATTAACATTTTTACTTTTGCACCATCCTCTTTCCAATCTCCTTCCCCTCCCTACCACCTTCAGCATCATAACTACAAAAGGGAAATGTCATATTTTCACTGGCTCCAGACAGTTAGGAGCTGGGACTCTTGTGCGGTACTTATATAAAAAAAATTATAACACCATGGATATAATATCTCGTTTTGGATCCTTGTTAGTATTAAATAATAAATGTATTAACTGGTCGACCAAAATGTAGATCGTAAGAAAAATGTTTGATTTCTAAAAATAAAATAATTCCAAGTCTTGTGGAAATCTTTTGTGCCGCGATAAGAGCAGTATTCAATGTTCCTTGCAAGTGCAAATGTAAATTTATCCCATTTTCTGCAGAAATTTCGAACGGAAACTTTCTACTGATCATTGCGTTTTTGTATTCCTCCAAATCCTGAGTCAGGTATTTTTTTCGTCAAGCAGCCAACCTCTTAACAACGTAAAACAGAAAATATCTTCGCCAGAGAAAGTTCGAGAGCTCGGTCCTTTATTCTTTCTTACAAGATCTGTAAGTGGCTTCGCAAAGTCCAAATTAAGAGGGGTTAAAAGTGGAAGAGAGAAGGACGAGAAAACGCAAGACTCAGAGATCCGAAAACTTCTTATATAATCTCCCACTCACTTCCAAATACATTTCCCTTACAGGAACAAACTTAGGACAAACTTACCTACCTTGTCATTATGGTTTTAGCCTAACGACTTCCGTGGCGAATGGTTCACGTATATAAGATTGATTTGGATGTTATGGAAACGTATTCTTGTGATTTTCTGTGCGAAATATGTGAACGTAATATTTCAAAGCTTACTTATTTATTTATTTATTTTTTTATTTATTTATTATTTATTTATTTATTTATTTAACGCCCAGAGTGCTTTTACATGTGGGTGGTACAAATTTAATGACAGTTTTGAAACATAAGAAAGAAAAGAAAGAAATAATAAAAATAAAATTACATAAGTATATGCGAGAAACAAAATTAAAAATATCAAGAACATAAATTAAAAAATACAGCGATTTGACTGGTTTACAAAAATATAACTTCCATTTAGGAATAGTATTGAAATAGGTCTTTTACATAATCCACAAAATTCGCAAAGTTAATGTTAAATATATCGACATCACCTAAGTATTGGTTTCCCATAGTGTGAAACCGTTGTATTGGGGAGTTCGCAATGTAATTTCGCTTATGTGTGTTGCAGTGGAATAGTGTATTTTGTCGTGTTGTTATTGTAGGTATTCGTAAGTTTATGAGTTGCAGAAGTTCGCAACAGTCGAATTTAGAGTTTAGAATCTTGAATAAAAAAGTTAAATCGTTTATTTAGTACTTACAATAATTTTATGCGTGGCTTTTAAAATAGGTAAAAAAATCTTTGCAGTTTATTTAGCATTCAAGCCAACAGCGTTTTGTTACGGCCATCTTTTTCGAGAAGATGATAAAAACAAAACTAAAAAATGTGATTATTAGATATCGGATTACGTACATTTATATGTTAAATTATTGACAGACATTTTACAATTATTTATCCATAATATGATTTGTCAGTATAACGATCACAAGCGTCATAGTTTAGTCAGTTAAAATACGCCAGTTTTTTTTAAATTTTAAGACACCAACTTGTTGATTGCTTTTTTATTTCATTCTTACGACTCCATTTAATTTTTACATAACTTGCAGTTCTGTGAACAGTGTCGACCTTGCGTTCAAAAAATATGTTTTTTATTTTCTCTTATTGAACAAATCAAAACCAAAATTTCATCTGAAATCGTAAGATTTGTAAAAATATGCAGTCAAATACGTACCTACTGAATTATCAACCAAAATATTTAATGTGACATTTTTCTTATTTCAAATAAAAACTTTCAATTTGTCCAAAGGAACGTCACTAGTCACTACCGCATTGAGAATTATTTTTCAAACGTTTTTTAGGCAGGTAGATACCGTACTATTGAAAAAAGTTCCAATAAGAAACTCCATTATTTTATCACGACGATGAATTTTATGTGATTTATCTTTGAAATAATAATCTTTATTGAGTCTTTCAAGCGGCTTCCATCTTGAAACGGATACGGGACGTAAAAACAAATACAGATGAATGAATTTCAAAAAGGTCGAGTTAAAACTTAACTAATTTTAATTTATAATGTAATGGTGTAAATCAAGTGACGGTCATTTGAAATTTTTAATATTGTTCCGAAACAAAGTCTCAAATAATTTTCGAAATAGTTCGTGTTATCTTTCTGATTTGCAACTTCTCCTTTCATTTCAGTGGATCCAGGCTGGAAAGTTTGGCCCACGGTGTTGTACCACTGAGGTGGAATTTATTCTCTAAACTAGGTAGAATGAAGTATGAAGCTCTTCAGATAACTAAGATGTGATACATTTTGAATGATAATTATGGCAGCTTCTGTTTGAAAGTCTCTAATACTTGAAGCCCAAGAAGTGGTTGATGCGCTTGAAATTTCCTTTCATTTATCTTTCGTCAAGTATTTCCCCCTGAAAATAAAAATCCGATTGGAATTAAGCAAAAAAAAGCTAAATGCCTAAAGATTTTTAAATTCAAAAGGAAAAGAAATTTTTCAATTCAGTTATGACGCAGATGAGAGCTCGCATTGACATTTATTCTGAAGAGGGTCGTATTGGTTTAGTCGAAGATTTTATATTCCTCTAATGGTGGGTGTCCAAACCATAAAACATGAATGGGGTACGCTCGGTTTTAGAGAAAAAGCGGCTGTAATGCAATGTGAATTATGATGCAATGTAAATTCAATGTTAATGCAATGTGAATACAGCGTTAATGTAACGTGGACGTTATGTGAATGCAACGTGAATGAAATTTGAACGTCTATGTATGTACAATCTGAATGTAGTGTTACTGTATTGTGAATGCAAAACTATAAATTGTACTGGTTCAGAAACCCCCAGACCAGCCAAAGAAATTAATAATCTGATCAAGAAGAAAATCAGCATTCAAAAATGTTTGTTTAATATTATCAGAAGTAAGAAAAAATGTTAACTTTAGGCACACGAACATGCCCATAACACACTTCTTTCTGTTTATCTTTTGTCGAATAAAAATTATCCTGTTACAAAAGTGATAGCATGCTAATTTTCTGTTAAAATATTAGTCATTCAGAATATATGGATGACACATGTTCTTTTCCTAATGAATGCGACAATATCAATTTGTCAAAATCAATATTTGTATGAACACGTGTTCCGCCGTCCTCATAAAACATTCGTTTTTTACTGATTATTTGTTAGGAACCCTGTCAATTCATTCGTCGAATGCCTGCAGTCCCGTGTTCAACAGAAAAACGAATAATTGGCCAGCTTTTTAATAAATAAACATAATTTCATATCAGTAAGTTGTCTCCGTGTAAAATATTTTAAAGTCATTGTTTACTAGGTGTATACTAGCATCATTACCAAACGTCGATTGAGTCCTAACTTAGAAACAGCTATAATACAGACACGAAATCAATGTGTATCTTTGTGTTATAAATTAATGTGTTAGTTTATAGAGGTCAAAAAAAACTTTTGATGAAAGATGTAAAAACTATAACTATAATAACTGTACCAAATAGAAAAATAATTTATGGTTTTGTGTTACATTATTTATTATAACTCACATAGTTTACCATCTCTCATTCGAATCAACTAGGAATACAGTGAAGATATGAGATTGTATTTTCTAGTTTACTAATAGAAGAGAATGTGTATTTCCTAGTTCACAATTCACTAATAGACACTCCGTAGTTAAGCTCTATTATTGTTGACCGAGAACAATGTAAATGCAGTTTCAAACTAAACAAAAGCACTATTATTAATCGCTGTTTATGCAGACCTTACTCCTTGGGTGGATGCTGCAACGAGGACTCACTTTATCTCCTGTAAATAGAGCGAGTTGTGTTTTAAACAAAGACTTGGTAATTTAAGAAAGTCGTGGTAATTCATTAACGATGGAGAAAAAATAATGAAAAAATCATTGTCTTCGGTGGCAAAATACGAAGTCAAATATCCAATTATTTTTAGAAGAATTTTTTTTACGTTCACACAATATCAATTCAGATATTATAAACTTAATCTGATCTTCCTCTTCTAATGACATTGGAATTCCTGATTCTGATATACTTCCCCCGCTCTTGCGCCACCCACCTTTCACTCCCTTTCAAAGCTGGTCAATATTTAATATTTATTTTAATATACATTTTCTACTGAAGAAGTGAACATTGTTCACGAAACATGTAAATTGTTTGCCTAAAAAGAAATGAACTTATGAAATTAGTTATTTATCTTAAAATTGATGTTTTTTTCAAATAGTTTGAATGGTTGTAATTTTAAAAAGATTTTAAATTATTTGTCATTAAGGTCCATCTAAACGTACGCGAAGAAAAATGATCCTGTTAAAAAAGAGACAGCATGCTAAGTTCCTGGTAAAATATTAGTCATTCAAAATATATCGAGAACACGTGTTTTTTTCCAAGTAGGTATCATGACTGCATACCACAATACGAGTATAAGTCTGTCAGTATAAAACATTTGACTGATACTTTGTTACAAACTCTTCCAATTCTTCGGTTATATATTTTTAACGAATAATTTTACCAGATTTTTAATAAATTAACAATATTTCAGGTCAGTTACTTTTATCATATCTCAGTTTATGCAAAAAACATGATTTAGTTTGTGCGAAAATCGCAATCATTTGAAGTGTACGTATCCCATTTGCGCATTATACAATTTTGCCGTCTTAACGTACCTATTTGCTTACATGTGCAAATTAGAGCAAGTTTAGTTTGGGCAAATTATCGTTCGTGCAAGCCATTGTTTTGGCTTCGCAACATGTGTTTATATATGCTTACTTGTGCAGTTTAGAGTTTGTGCAAGTAAGATTGAGCTGATTTGCCAAAGGTCCGAAATGTTGATGAATATAAGTCCTAGGTATTATTCTTTTTTATCGATTATGGTTAGCCCGTAAAATAAGTCGACCAGTCTGGGGCTGAGTTGACATCGCGTTTGGTTCCCACCCAGGCGCAGTGTGTTCAATTCCTGGCTAAGTCCTCCATAATAACACAAACAGCATTTTCCGCTAACTACGTAGTAGGAAATTTAAAAATATTGTCAGGGTATTCGTAACCCGGGAATGTTTGTATTCTTTAAAACAAACAAGTAAAATATATATACATATTCCATACCACTGATAGGTAATTCGATTTTAGAATCAAATGAAATGTGCACTGGGGTTAAGTCAGCTAAAAATATATAGTTACATATTGATCTATCTATAATATTATAATTTATCATTGACTTCATGTGTTATGGTCTAACAAAATAAATATACATTAAACTTTTGTGTCAGTAAAAAAATAACAGGCTGGGACTTAAAAGATTGTTATGAAAATGAAGGAGGTCCCTTCACGCCTCTGTCAATTATAAAGCACAAACTTGGTAAAACCAATTAAAGGTGAAAAACAATAGCGAACAATTTGTCTCGTGTGCTGCATTTTTGCATAAGCTCCACACATCTTTTTATATAAAACTATTTCCCTGAGGAAAATAGTATTTCTCACCTTTGGGGATGCTGTGCGGAGGGGGGTCTCTTTAAGGAAAGGAAGAAAAACGGAGTGAGGGTTGGAAGGGAATCTGGGTGTCAGTGGGTCCAGTAGAACCGGACGTATGAATCGATCCCTCCGACTGCATCGCAGGGTGATAAGTCGGAAGAGTTATGCTGAAGAGGTCAAATGGTCTCCCTCAAACGGGCTGAAGAATCTATAGAACCCTCACCCCGTGAACCCGGGCACCCTTTCTAAGTATTTGGCAGAGGGATTGGTTATCCAAAAAATGGTTCCCGGGGCAGCGGTACCCATACCCCCCTCCCAAGACTGTTAAAAAATATTTCCCATATCTACTTTCTATACCGGATTACTTACTTATACAATGGTATCAGTAAGTAATCCACCAATATCAACGCACACTCGGTTTTAATAAAAAATCGATTGTTTGAACCAGCCATCTCTTGCATGAATAATGAATGATAAAAAATTAGACTTTGTACCTACACAACATAAATTACATTACAAACAATTGTATGAAAACATTAGAATTTTTGCTAAGACCCATTTAAAACATTTATTCACTTCCCAAGAATTTTTATTTGTCTCTTTAGTTTGTGGCCAGTAAGAGGATAATTGCGTTGTTTGGTCACCTCAACATAAGATTCACATTAAAAAGTCGAAATGATTCAGCGAAAGTTTTTACAATTTATTGATTTGAAGTCGAAAATTTCCTTAGGAAAAATAAACTATACTTTTTATTAAATAACTTAAATTTACAAATACTTGAGGAATGAGGAAAGATAAGAGTCCTGAGTCTAGTTAATATAAGAGTACCTACATGACACACTAGGTATAAGGACTTATTTTATTGTCACTATTCGCAAATTATTTAGCAAACTTGCAGATTCCTCACCAACATAATTTACCAAACGATTATATAAATTTAATTAAAATTTGATGTTTAAATCATACCTAAACAAAATTTTCAGGTAAATTTTTTTTCTGAATATGTTTAGATTATTTCATATTTTTTATCCAAATGTAAACCTTACGAAACCGTTGTTTATTACTGGACCTTTGTGTAAAAAAATGAAACCACATTTACCACTTACCCATTGGCATATAAAAGAGTAATAAATGAAAAAATGTGTTATGTTCAGCTCTTTGATTTACGTAATTTAAATACGTAAAAAAAGTGGGTGTGTCAAGCCTACGCAAGACAGAAGTGAAACTTCTAGTTTCAGCTGATGCTTGGCGTGGCGCAGTTCGCTGGTGTCTGAGAGAGAGGAAAGAAGAGAAGAGAGAGAACGTTCGTGAGCGGCTCCCCCACCTCAACAAGGTTTCACTTCAAAAATGCCACAGCCGAGAATCGAACCTCGCTTAACTGATTGAAAGCCAACCACGCTGAGCACCAACTGTAAGCAAAGCCGCATAAATTGATTATATTATGTAGGTTCTGAAAATATGAGAGCTTGTTATGTTTTATAATGTTACCTACATCACACCCAAAATATAATATATTTTTAAAAATAATGTACAATGTACAGAAATAGAATCCCACACAAGATCGCGTAGTGCGCTCTAGCGAACGGATATTTTATCAGAGGGAGATAGTTTTAATTTTTTTTTCTGTAAATTATTACATATTATCAAAATAAATAAATTAATTAAATAAATGTAATACAATTATCATAATATACGGATTAGATAATAATTTTAATCCAACACAATAACGCAAAGCGCGCTCTAGCGGAGTAATGTTTTATCACAGTGAGATAAGTGTTTTTATTATTTTGCAATATTATTTTCTTTTAAAAAATGTTCTGACCTACTAAAAAATAAGATATTGAATGAAAAAGGCGTTAAAAACAAAAAAATAATGTGCGATGGCCGAGAATCGAACTCGGATCAACTGCTTGGAAGTCAACTATGCTGACCATTACACCACCAACGCCAGTTGTCGAGATGAGCTAAGAAGCTTTTATATGTTACTTCAAAACTTTGACTAGATCAAATGAACTTTAATCGGTGGTGGGGGTACCCGCATTTTCGTTTCGGTCATGAGTCGGTTTTACTCCGGTCCTAGAAATTGCATGACGCGCGTAAAGAAGTTTCACTTCAAAAATCAAAAATTTATTTCCTGTCAAATAATATTTTGCACATAAAACTAATATCTACTGCACCTTTAAGGTGATTTTTCCAACAAAAAGGCACTACTGACATTATCTTTTTATTTTCATAATTGTATATTTTTCGGAAGGATTACCTTTAAATTAGTTTATTTTAAGCAGTATTTTACTCAATCCTACCCTTGTAACGGGAAGGCGCTAGTTAACTTCAAAGTAAGACGTGAGCCGATAAAAATAGAAAACTTTTGTCAGCAGCGGAAATTAGAAAAACAGTAACATGATGTAGCTGTACTTGAATGACATTGATTAAAGAAGAAATGTAACTTAAATTTGCCGGAAATACGCAAAAGAATGACGTAGGTCCATAATTTGAAAAGGATTTGCATAATTTTGATAGTTGGAACACTAGCTATTGATGGTAAAAAGAAAGAAACATTAAACCACTCATATTTTTTACTTGTTAAACTCTCCCTTAACACTAGAAAGACCGGGTACTGCTCCATACCTATAAAGACCACAACGTTCATTTTGACCGCTGATAACATGCGAGTTTATTATTATTGTGATTGTGTAATATTTGGCATATATTAAAAAAGTAAAACAATAATTATGTATAGAAATGATTTACTTTAATCAATTAGGTGCACATTTAGTACAAACTGTTGTTTTTTTATAATTTCCGAGGCACTTTCCGCAAACAGATTTCTTACAATTATCACATGTGTCAGATGTTTTATTTTGTTTACATTTTTTATTAATTTGGCACTGTCGTCTTTTAGAAGTTTTATTTTCCGGTTCCCTTTTCTGTCAATTCTTCAGGAGCAAACACAAATGGACCAGCTCTGGTATTTGTATATGCTGACCTTAGTTCTCTACAAGCAGTAGGTATAGTAAAATTGTGACGAGATAATAATTTTTTTGCTACCTTTCTATAAATTATCCATGCATTTATAGCGGCTAGATCAAGTATGTTGTAGAAAACGTGCACAGGCCACCTTCTACTTCCAGCTCTTACGGAATTTTTTCGATGCATTTGGTCGATTATATCGAAACCATATTTTGTAGAATTGTAAAATTCAATCGTTTCGGGAATTTTCTTTGTTACGTCGACAAATTGAACATCTGGATGTACTGTACTCAATATCATAACATTTTTCTACGGTTTTCCTTGATAAACAGTTAGTATAGTACCTTTGTTAGCTTTCAAAATAAATGATTCATAACGTGGAGTACAAATGATTTTGCAAACTGCTGGTATTTCTCTCCTGGCCCTTTTCATCGTTCCGATAATAATTTGTTCAGCTCGTAATTTCTCTGCCAGCTTCATCGAAGTTAAAAAATTGTCAGTTGTGATGTTTCGTCCCTTTTTGAGATACGGTTGTAATAGTTTCATTATTATTACATATTCTGGTAATGAATTGAAATCTCAAAACTGAATATCTCCAATTTCCGGAAATTCTGTTACTCTTGCAGAAAAACATCCTCCAAGTTGTGTACATCTCTTCCACGGCTGCCTCTTGTTCTAACCCCTCGACCACGAAGATTTGAAATCGGATTTCTAGGAAAAGATGTCGATGTCATCTGAAGATCTTCATCTAATTCTGTAGCTTCTGATGAAGAAATATTGGGCTCCAAAACAAAAACGGTGTCATAAATTTCACTGGCACAACATTCTTCATCTGACTGATCCTCTGCAATGTTTTGAAGTCTTTCTAGTTCTTCCATTATATCCGACTCGGTAAGATTTCTACGAGCTCTTATATCGATATGATATTATGTTCCAAAGTTTCAGTAAAACTATAACAAAAATAATTAGAACACAATCTACAAAAATAAAACGAAATTTATGATGACTTGAAATACTTACGCACAGAATATGCGGTATAATACTAACAACTTGCACCCACAGTGCAGATCTAGTAAGAATTATACCGAAAGAAATAAAACGGGAAATTAGAAGTAACATGTATAAGTTGGAATGGGTATATTTAAACTTGGATAAAGAAGATCCTACACAAACTCAGCTTAAAATGGCCCTAACGGTCACATTGACCGCGGCGGTCTTTGTAGGTATAAATCATTATATTTCAATAAATAAATAAGGTACGTACATGATTTTTTTCACCCTGGTCGTTAAATCATAAATCATGAAAAGTAAAAAAAAATCAGATCATTACCATAAATATTAAACAAAATATCGTCATATTACATCGAGAAACGGTCAAAATGACCGCTTCGGTCTTTCTAGTGTTAAATAAAATTATAATAATCAAGTGTCATCCTGGTCAAAAATGGGTTGATACTAGAAAAAGTGGTTTAAATGGTAAAACGGTGCCATTTTAGGAGAAGCTGAAATGTTCCAACTCGCAATAATTTTAGTGCCTACGTTTGGAGAATTTATAGGATAATTAAAAACCCGTCTTTATTACGTTCAAGGATTTACAATATTTCGCATAAACAGTTTTGAGACATTTTAGTAAACAGTTATTATGTTTACAACAAAAACTTGTGAAAGGGAATGTTTCGGGCTAAATAAGACGTAATAGAAGATAAAACAGAAACACATTAATAATTGTTACTTGTTTTAAACGGAGTTATTTTGGCATGATTTGACAGGTTCATTACTTTTTCAGATCTCGTAACAAAAACCTGTCAATCATTTTAAAGAACTTTTCTTTTCATTTGGCTATAAATATTGTAAAATTGAAATTTGTGCTGATTGATGAAATATAAGAAAGATGTTATTAAACACTCAAGTTATTTTATGAATAGCTACTGGATAAACAATATTTTCATGAATTAGTTATTTTAAACTTATTCTTTTTGGTTTTTTATTCTATTGTATGTTTAAATTGATTATAGTGCAAACATTTAGCAGCGGTACTGTTAAAACATTAAAACACAGAAAATATTATGTGGCTACATTATTGTCCAGTTTATAATCGCAGACAAACTAAAATAGAAAACGATGAAATACTAACCTATTCCATTTTTCAACCGACTTGTAAACGGTTGCCTAGTACCTACATAAAAAGATAGGTTTCTCGGTGAGAAGGTTTCTCATGATACTTCTTCGCTTCACACCTGCGTTTCTTCATTGTAAAAGGATCTTACTTCGGAGCTCGCAAGCGGAAAATTAAGATCACAGCGTGCAGTGGGCAAACTACCCTACACTACAACCAGCCTATAGCATATAGCACACAGCCTCCACGGAGGTAATACCACGTTCCATTACATGCATGCATGTTGCAACTGAATTAAATGCCACGTCTATAAAACTTTGGTGCAACTGTAACTTGGTGTTTGTTGAGATGGATTTGATTCTGGACTCGCCGCAAAACTTTTAAGTACACGAGTACGTTGGATACTGCATACTTAATTCCTGTGGCTGAACTGCTCTCCAACTTCGATTTTGCTCCGAGTGTTAAACCTACTGGTCTTATCTTATTAACTTTAATTTAACTTTTTTACAATGTGCATTGTGCACTGCAGAAACTTGGTCAGCACGAAATTCTTTTACAGTAGCAGTGAAATTCAAAGAGAACTCTTGCAGTAACTCCACAACAAAAGCCTTCAAAACATCTTCATTCATATTTTTTCTTTTCTAATATTATGAAAAACTTAACAAAAAATTCAAACTATTTTTTTTTGAACATATTACTTAAGTTTTTTGACGGCTTCCGTTGTTGAAAGGTAAGGTTCATGACTCGTAAGCCGGAGGTCGCTGGTTTAAATCCCGGCGTGCGCAAGTAAATTTTATTTGATTAATTTGTGCTATTACTAATATGAAATAATATACAGTATATTTAATTTTATTCAGCCACACAACATACCTATCCATAGTCTTACTGACTCCAGATGGTTGGGATCAGTTGGGACTCTTGTACGGTTTCACATTAAAAAAAACTTTTTCCACTTCCTGGATTAAGTAGAATATTATTATGAAAAATATGAAAGTGTTGCGAGACGAAGATTGAGTATGAAAAGGAGAAGTTGAAACGGGAGTTTGTATAAATGTACTGCTCAAAATTATTGACAAATCAACAAATTTTTGAACGGTTTTGATTCTGAATTCATCTATTTATCAATTTTTATTTTATGTGAATCAAAGCCAAACTTATAAATCTTCCGAACGAAAATCAGCCTGTAAACTGAACGCGCATGGATAAAATTTAATTTTAATCAATCTCATAAGATAACATCATTTTCGCTCTATAATTGAACTCAAGCACTTCCTGCTAAAGGTTAAATGGTTGCATGCTTACGCTACTCAAGTCGTCGTGCTGGTGCTCCGTCGCAAGGACGATAATACTCTATCTCTTTCAAATATCTGTCACCCTGGAACGAGGCGTGTGTTTTCGTTTCCCAAGAAAATATAAAATATATAGCGTATAAATAATTTGAAAAAAAATATATGGTGCATAACCGCATTGTTATCAGAGTTTTACTCACCTCTCAGATGTGCTGTGCTTCTTGTCTGCAGTTGACTAAAAATAAGATTTCTAGTTGAACTTGTTACAAGATTCAGCCAAAGTTAGTGTTGAGACCTACTTGAATATGCTGCAAAATCGTTCCTCCGAGAACAAATACTAGTCATGTACCCTTATTTCTAGATAGCTCGTTCGGGGCGCTGGAGCTTTGAGGGGTTGAAATACTTTTTGCGACAAAACGTGTCTAAAGCAACACGTTTCGAGAAAGAAATAAACAGGATACTAAAGGGTCGTTTCTTTGGTTGAATTGAAGGGAAAATAGATGATGCATAATCACAATAAGTTTTTATTTAATATTTTTTTATGTAAAAATAAAAGCGTATTTCAGTTTAAAATTGTACACATTAATAATATCTTAATATTACTTACTACCAAAGTAACACATTATTCTTATTATATCTCCATATTTGATTTAAATCACTTTACTTAAATATGGCGTTTGTTTTGTGTTCTGTTTTAAGGCTATCGCGAAGGACATTGTATTACATGGATAGAAGGCCAAAGGGAATTTTTTACAAACCACCATTTTTTACCACTTTCAGTCTATCCTGTAAAAATCCGTTTTGAATAGGTATCTGTATATTTGTGCCATTTTCTGCATTTCAGTAAGTTCATTTTTTGATGGAGGTATCTGGGTTACGATTAAATGTTTTTACTTATATATTCTGTATTATTCGTAAGCAGTTTAAATACATGATGTGTGTGTTTTCCCATATTTCCAGTGAATAATTTAGATAGGACTGGATTAAACCAATGTATAATCCCCTTTGCGTGTGCTGGTAGAAGCCTCTGTGTTTCCTCCCTCCTACACCATGGGTCTTTTCAAGACACATTCTCACTCCTTCCTCTCCTCAAAAAAACCCTTCACACAGCATCCTCTGAGATGACATACGCCCTGAAGAAAATAAATAAAGGGAGTAAGAGTTATTTTTTTTATGTGCTGCTTAATTGACAAGTGTTTATCGATATTAAGTCGCAGGTATTTTACACTATCCGAAATTAATAGCTCTTTCCTTTTATGGACAGGAAATTAATGTTTGCTTAATTGTTATTTTTACGTGGCTCTTCGCAACAATCACGCATACACATACATGTTGTATTTCTCCTAAAAAAATAGGCCCAAATTCGTTTTAATTGAATATCATACACTTAATCCGCTCACTATTTGCTGCAATTAAAAATCGTGTGGGTAACAATTGAATGTGAGTGAAAAATTGATATTATTGATAAAGGATAATAACGACCGTGATAATGATTCTCAAACTATGATTTTTTTTTGGCGTCAGGTAGGCAATTTTTTTTTAACAGAAAGTTGTCGTTCCAATTACCCGATCACTATGATGAATGAAATAATAAACTTTCAGAAAATGCTGTCTAAAACTAATATTAGTTTTCAGTTCTTTCATTATATATGAATTCTAAACCCTACCTATCTTCTGTCCTAGAATAATTTCACCCATAATGGCTGCTGAGTCCAATTGAACATAGTAAGTGAACCTAGCAAGTTTCACGTATAACTTGATTGCATTATTAACCCTTTGAATGACCTAATAGATGCTGTGATTATCTACATATTTATATAATATATTGTTTTTTTTCTGTTATGCGCCCTTTCGAATGATCTGAATAAAAAAATATAATTTTTTCATCGTTGGGCTGCATCCTTTTTGCTTTGGTGGTCTTACTGCACCTACATATCTGTGATTACTTGCATATCTACCTGTTGGGAGAAAAGGAGTTTTTGACATGTTACATTTTTTTATGAAAACAGTACCTAAATTCCAAAAAGGATTAATTATTCTTCTTCTTCTTTGCTGTCGCTGTCATCATTCTCATGGAACTTCATGATGAGGTTTTTGGGCATCCAATTTTTGTAGTTGAAAGCGAGAACTATTGGCAAATTATAATTATCCTGCGCTTTAACTAACGCACTATCCGGAATTAGAGTGTTGTAAAATCGTGACGTGAGTTGGGTTTGTTACATTTTACCTGGTATGTATACCTGTAAAACATACGTGAGCACTGGGCAAATTAAACTGAGGTACAAATGTGTTTTCTTTCTATTTGCTAGCGAACTCTTTCTATTCGGCTTATCGATCATATTGCTTTGAGTTTTTTCTCTCTCTATGTTGATGTGAGCTTTCCAATTTAGTCGCGAGTCCATCGTGAGTCCCAGGCACTTAACACAAGATTTCCAATCTAGTTGTTTTCCACCCATGAGAATTTTTGCTTGCGCAATTTAAAATTTTGCGTTAAAAGTAGTATTTTTTGTTTTTGCCTCATTTAATTTGAGCCGCCTTTTTTTAAGTATTTCTTTAGCGAGGCTTTGTTACACGTACGTGACTGTAATGTCAGGCGCTCTTGAAGTGGCATATATTTTTGAGTAATCCGCATATATCGCTTTATTGCAGTTCTCATTTAGTAGAGGTATATCAAGGGGTATAAAATGGTTGAAAAAATGTGGACGAGTAAATTTTCTTGCGGTAGATAAAAATACAATATGGTGACTACTTCTACAGCCTTGCAAAGTGTTAATCCCGGTAGCGATACATTCTATTTCTCGTGATTTGCTGATTGGTAAAATTCACCGTGCGAAAAGGTAGGTGTTTTAAGTAAGAAAGGAAAGTTCCTGGTCAGCAGAACGGCGAGACGACTACGTCATGTAAGCTGCTAAATACACGGTTATGTTCCAGTCTACCCACGTTCCTTTGTTCTCCTGGTAACTCCACTGACTTACAATTTAAATCACTGATCGCACACCTAGCAGCCAGAATTTTAAATAACGTATTCCCAAGTCGTAATACTTTCAATAATAATCACTTTGCTTGACTCGTCATTTAAAACGCCATTTTCAACGAATATCATTTTTCTCAGAGGAAGGGAATTTAAAATGTTTAAAAGCTCGATGATGCCGTTTTTATACAAATTCAATAACATATACGTCAATATTTAAAATTTGGCCCGCTAAAACTTTTTAAAAACATTCATCCTCTTCGTATCAACAACGAATTCTAACTAAGCACTTATTATCTTGAATTTATAAATCGTAGTAAGAACAGATTGCAACTAACAAACCCATAGCTCAATAAATGAACTAACTAACTAACTAACTAACCATCACGCCGTTTCCCCGCAGGGGTAGGCAGAGAGGACGGACCGCCAAACAACTCGGTCTTGGCACACACTCCTTGCCTCATTCACATTCATACATCGTCTCATACATACTCTTCTATTGTTCTGACTCTTGACATGGCCCGACTCAAGTATCTGATTCACTTGGTCGTGCCATGTCTTCCTCGGGCGTCCCCGACTTCTGCTACCATTCACATTTGCATCGTATATTCTCCTTACACTCCTTTCTTCGCTCATTCGCTCTACATGCCCAAACCATCTAAGCGTCCCTTTCTTGATCTTACTCATTACGCTTACATCAGCCTTGCACTCTTTGCGGATATCCACATTCCTCACACGATCATACATGGTTTTACCACACATACGCCTCAGGGATCTCATTTCAACAGCATTCAATCTACTTTCATCCTTTCTTTGCCAGTTCCATGCCTCACTTCCATACATCAGGGTAGGTACAAGCACTCCATTGTGGACTGCTAACTTCGCTTCTTTGGACAATATTTTGTTAGCGCCAACTGCGTTCAGTCCTCCATTAATGGAGTTACCTGCATTTACTCTTCTTTCAATATCTCTGTCAGCCTTCCCATCTCTCGTAAACATGCTTCCTAAATACACAAATTCATCCACCTGCTCCAAGTATTCCTCATTCACAGCTATATTGCACACTGTTTTCGTACTTTCTCTTTCAAACACCATTACTTTAGACTTACTTACATTCATCATTAACTCATTCTTCACGCATACTTCGTTCATCTTAGACACGAGAGACTGCAGATCATCCATACTATTAGCAATCAGCACCGCATCATCAGCATACAACAGGCAACATACTTTCAGATTACTCAAATTCGCGCCCAATCCCACATCTTTCAATTCTTGCATACAATTATCCATGTATAGATTGAATAACCACGGTGACATTACGCAGCCTTGTTTAACACCTTTTGTGATATCAAACCACCCCGTAAAACCACCGTTCACCCTAACACATGCAACGCTTCCCTCATATAGAGACGCAATTGCCTGAGTCAGATTCGCATTCACTCCATACTTGGACAACACCTTCCATAGCTTTTTCCTGTCGACTCGGTCGTATGCTTTTTGTAGATCTACAAAGGCACAGAAAAGTTTCTGGTTTTTTGCCAGAAACTTCTCGGTGAGCATACGCAATGAGAAGATCTGGTCCATGCACCCCCTTCCACTCATAAAAGCACCTTGCACATCCCATATTTTATCCTTTGTTTCCTTTCTTACCCTTTCAATCAAAATTCTACCATACAGCTTGCCAACTGAACTTAGCAGGCTAATAGCCCTATGATTCCCACATTCCATACGTGACCCTTTACCTTTGTATAATGGCATGATCACCGCCCTTCTCCAATCTAAAGGCGTGTAACCTTCCTTTAAACATTGGTTAAAAAGATTGCACAACCATGTGAGAATTATACGGCTACCTCCTTTAAAATATTCAGCAGCAATATTGTCGAAACCGACAGCCTTACCATTCTTCATACACTTAATTGATCTTTCTATCTCATCCATGCTAATTTCGGTAACATTCAGTCCATCATCATTCATATCTGATTCGCCGCTAGAATCACTGTCACTCACTTCGCTTTCAAAGACTTCCTCGAAATACTTCATCCATCTCTCATTTATTTTTTTCTCATTCGTCAACATTTTTCCATCTTTCGATTTTATTACTTTCATGCTTCCGGTTTCAGGGCCACACCGGGACCTTTTGACTTCCTTCCAAAACAACTTAATGTTTTCTTGGAAATGGTTTGTCATTTTCATTCCTTCTTCCTCTTCCAGGCGTTTCTTTCGTTCTTTCACTCCAACTCTTACTTTTTTCTTACATTCCTTATATACTTCTTTCGCTCGATCCTTCTCTTCGCTGGAAGCACTGGCAGCCGCAATCAGACATAACCATGCTTTCTTCTTCTCTGAGACCAGTGCTTTAATATCATCATCCCACCATGCATCACCTTTCTTTCTACCTTGCGTACTTATTCCACACACCTCTCTAGCAGATTCATAAAGACTCACTTTTATGTGGTTCCATGTTTCGTCTATGCTTAGACCATCCATTTTTTTCTCATTCAATCTCATCTCTGCACAATTCACATACTTACTTCTCTCATTATCGTTTTGTAGTTTTTCTATTTTGATTCTTGTTGGAGTTAGTACCGTTTTCACTTTAGAGCGCCAACCGCGAAAGAGGTTTACTCTTGACACCACCAGAAAGTGGTCAGTTTCAACCTCTGCCCCTCTGAAAACTCTCGTGTCCTCGGTAACGGCTCTCAACCTAGAGTCAATTACTACAAAATCGATAATTGACCTCTCATTTCCTCTTTCCCACGTATATTGGTGGATACCTTTATGATCGAAAAAAGTATTGGACACAAACAGGTTCCACTCTAAACATACTTCAAGTATTCTGTTCCCGTTGTCATTCGTTCTTTTATCCCCAAACATACCTAAAGCCGATTCAAATCCGTCACGTCTAATTCCTACCCACCCATTCAAATCGCCTGCCATTATAATCCTTTCATTAATATTTTTCAGTCTCATCACATCATTTACACCAGTCCAAAAATCATCTTTCTCTTCGTCACTCTCAGAATTGACAGGGGCATAACAAACAACAAGAAACACCCTTGTCAAACCGATTTTGAACCTAATCCACATTATTCTCGGACTTACACATTCATACTGCAACATACATTCAATCATTCTGGGAGACAGTAGTGCTGCAACACCCTGACACGCCCTCTCTGTATCTGTTCTCCCAGACCAAATGACGAGCCTATCATTATGCTGCATTGTACCGCTCCCTTTTTTCATACTCTCTGTTACACAAAGTATGTCCAAATATTTGCTAACCATCGTGTCACACAATTCATTCATCTTTCTTTCCATACCTCCTCTAATATTCCACGTACCAATTCGACATTGTTCGAGTTCCTTCCTCCTCTTTGCGCCACCGAAGGGTTGGCGATGTGATGGATAGCGAGCCTCATCGACACCTGTGTCGGCCATTCCCTTCTACGAACTGCTTATCTAGTCTAGCATACTGATACTTAGGTATAAATCACTAACATACAAATTAGTATAATATTTAACTTAATCCTAACGCCATCAAAACTATTCCAGATGTCCAAATGAAAAAACTTAATTCTAAAACAAAAAGTATTATAATCACTATAACAATACACTAATCACTGCATAATTGTTTGTAATAGTTCATATTGGCAGAAGACAAAAGGCGCGGTTTCATTTCGATTTCGTCCTTCCTAGGGCGTAGGGGCACGGGGGCGGTGCAGCGGGGGTGTAGAAATTGCCAGATGATTGTCTTGTATGGGTCATCTTGTAGGGGCGATGGTCGTGAGCGAATCAGTGACCGAACCACGGACAGGTCGTATAGCCGACAGACGTCTATAACGGAGCCGGTAAAGGTAACGGCGAGCATGGTGGTGGCAGCGGGGGTTGAAATATCGGTATGCGACGGCCGATGAGGTCTCCACATCTGGTAGAAATTATCAAATGCCAAACTCGGGCTCACTGACACTGCATTTTTTTGCGGCACCGGGGGTTGACGTATCGGTACGGGGTGACGAGAGACACGGGTAGGTTGCTGCGACCGCCGATGAGATGTCCCACATCTGGTAAAAATTCCGGACTCGGGCTCACAAACACTGAATTACACTATCCCTTGGGATAAACAATCTTGCTAATTATTCTTAAAACTCGTCATTCTTCCACACCTGTCACCGTAAAATTATTATAACTGCACTAACGTAACTGACAGACAATAAGGCACATTTACGTGTACTTTTAACGGCGGAATATATTAAATATCCCTATAAATTAAGGAAGGATAGCGAGACCGACGAAGAACACGTCAGGCTGTCCCGAGAGCCCAAAGATAAAAAAAACAATAAATGAAAAGTATATAAATAAAACTCAATAAATGAAAAGTATATAAATATGAAAATCAGTTTTTTTGTATACATTAACCCCGCACAGGGGTCAATTATTTTCCTCATGACCTATTTTTCATATTTTGGGATACTGTGTGTAGGATGTTTTTTAAGGAAAGGAAGGAGCGGAAGTTCTGGGAATTTATAAAGAATAAGGGGTAGCTAGAAATTTAGGGATCGGTGTATCCAGGATATATGAATATATCTTGATCTAGGACGTCATACAGCTGGTGGGCAGGCGCATCCTCAACACACCTCACCCGATAAAACCAGGCACCCCAAGCGTAGCTGTCGTTATCCGAAAAATGGTTCCCGGGGCGGCGGTACCTAAACCCGCCTCAAATTGTGGTGTAGGTAACGATATATATATATTTTTTAGCTATTGACACTTTTCTTAAATGCTGACAAAAAAGTATACACATTAGTAAAGTATCCTTGGAAACAATATTACAATAGTACTTAAGGTAAATTTTTATTTTTATTTTTTTTTATATATTCAAAAATATTGTTTAAATATTGGGTTTATAAAAACAGTTTATTTTTAAACAAGTTCTGCTGTGTAATTATTATTAGGCGTGACAGCTGTTTCGCCCTCTGAAGGCATTATCAAACTGTGTCTATTATCAAACTATTGTCAAACTAAGTCTATATCAACTATTATCAAACTAATGCCTTCAGTGGGAGAAACAGCTGTCACGCGTAATAATAATTATACAACAGAACTTGTTTAAAAATAAACTGTTTTTATAAACCCAATAACAATATTATTGAATATTTAAAAAAATTAAAATTAAAATGGAGTTCTACAAATTAAACTTGAAAACAATAAATAAAAAAAGTACTTGGTAAACACTATTACAATTTACCTATTAAGTAAAGCACAACTACGTATACATTTAGATCAAATATAAAAATGTGAAATAGAGAAAAAAGCTAGGTATCAATGTTTATATTATTATTTGTAAACGTGAAAGTAAATAATGTGCCTGTGTTTTTAATATGAATTTTATGATAGTTTTTGTCATGATACAGCTCGCAATTCTCAATTTCAACCAAAACAAACATTTCTTTTTAAAAGCTGTTAGCTGTAATCGTCAGATAAATTCTCAAAAGGGTTCAGGGATTCTCCATTAGTGAAATAGCGCTGCTGTTATTTAGTTCGCAAGCACAAAATACAGTTATTTTTTTTAAGAGATAAAATATAATTTGACATAATGAAGAATATTTTTAAAATACACATGTAACTATGAGAAAAAGGTTTAATATAATCAGATTTAGAAATAAAAAATAATAACTTTTCACAATCGTAAAACGGTGTATTATTTTATACACATTGTACAAAGACTAAATTTTCTGTTACAAATTATTATAAAAAAATATTTCTAATTAAAAGACCTGCCAACATTGAATTTGGCAGACTGACACATTTTTCCGTCAATATTATTAATAATAATAATATTTGGCTAATGTTATAGCGCCGTTTTCGTGAAAAATAAAATGACAGTTTTGATTTGTGTTTAATGATGTGTGAGTCAAATCATGGGTTCTATTCTTTTGAACAATTCACTATTATATTAGTATAATTCAATATATCTTTTATTTTTTTCATTTTCAATCAATTAAAAACGTGATGTTATAAATAAAGTTTCATGTTTTCGGAAAAAGCGTAGTTATTTCGAATTTTTGTAGTGAACTGACACAGCGTTAATTTTAAAGAATTCCATGAAAGTGGTTTTTTAATAGCTTAAATGCCTTATGCAAGTGTAGGTTTATACAATTCTTAGAAATCAACATTTAAGCCCTTGAAGTAATTTTGCACAAAAAAGAGCGCTATACAAATCATCATTTTTACTCTTATTGCTTATGTGCGAAAATTAAACCAAAATTCGCAGATTATTCTCTTTTATCGTTATAACTATTATTTTTTCAAAATTGTATGTCGTAGATAAAAACTGAAGTGGAAGCTTACTCGCATAAACCTTAAATAACAGAACTATGTTCCCTTAACTTTTTCGATGTTTGAAATTGATATACTGCAATTTTTATTACTTCAATTATGTGTTACCGTCAGATTAAATGGCAACAAATGAATGTAAGGATGGGTTTATTCTAGAATTAAAAAAAATATTTAGAAATACTTAAATGTATTGCAACAAAAATACATAATAAAAAAAATTAAATAGCATCCTACTATAAAATCTGTCTGGCAAAGGGCTTGCATAGGTATAATGATAAGGTGTTATAACAGTTGGTTCTTGATGCGAAGTAGTAGGTTCCGGTTCTTCAGAGCAATTCCCAGTTTATATTTTATCCAAAAAATAATGCTGTAGTCCATCGCAAAATAACCTCACGCTGCTAGTCTCAAAAAAGGTCCCTCTAAACCAATCATGATCGGCAGACGTCATCCAATTCAATCAATCGAATACTTCATGCTCCACATGCAAAAGCTGATGCTCACAAAATTGTCAAATGTGTTCATCGAACCCCTGCCAAGAGGAGGCCCACTGCTCTGGGCTGGTTATCAAAGAATGGCCATTGCTTCCAAAGCAAATCACAGATTTTTGCTCCCTCAGGTTTGGCAACTCTCCAAGACAAAATTCAAGGGCTGTCAATTTGACCAACAGTAAAATGACAATGTGTAGGTACTTAAAGGTCCCACACACCAAGACCATTGATGCGATGTAAGTAAAATGATGCACACACCTTGTTACAAATCTTATATGTAACATGTATACAACAGATTATATCTTATATGTATCTTTCCAGGAATTATTTTTCAATTAGTAAGGTTTTCACATAAACGGTCGTTTATCAATTAAATAAAAAAAAATTACGTTAACCACGTTTAGTAAGTCTGTAAATTCATCCACCATTTTATAATGATATGTTTGTGCGTCCGGAGGAAATAAACTTTTAAGCATAATCGTGATGTTGCTAAGTAACTACATTTTCCACTCCATTCTTGTCGCCTTTCAAATAATAAAATAAATTAAACTCACACCTATACTATAGGTTGGAAGCGCTCCTTTCCAAAACTAACTTAGCACGTAATTTGATTTCTTTTTCATTTCTTATGGTGCTAAAACTTGGTGATACGGGCAATATACTGGAATGGTTATTTATATATGGATTATGTTATGAGTACAATTTGTGGACAAAATATTGTGGTTTAAGTCTACGGTACACCAAAGGATGCATATTTATATTGTAATCAGCGCAGGCCCGTGAAAATCAAGGGATATTACAACAGTCGGGTTTGAGAAGATGAAATTTATGTTTTTCCACTGAACATTTTCCATGAAAAATGTTATGTTTTTCTTCTATTATTTCTTTATATTACTTTGTATATTTTAAACGTTTACAATTTTTTTTACTAAATAAACAATTAAGCAGTTCCAATTCTGATATTTAATAATTCATCGAAAATGAATAATTTTAAATGGAAATATTAGATGTTAAATGGTGTAATAATAATATGTTATTGATAGTAAATCCATCTCACTTTCGCATAAAAATAACTGGTCTAGAGTAGGACACATCTTGTCACAGAAAAAAAATATTAAACTCATCTAACATCGATATACATTTTTTCTCCTAATATATTTCCAGAAAAGACAGGTAAATACTTACATAGTTTTGGATAAAATACCGAAGATGGGAACACAATTTTTTCTTTGTTTATTTTTGTAGGTGTTATTTAAAATATCCAGAGTTTGTAATATGTTGAAAAACACGATCACATCACATCTATGTGATGTTATTACGTTCAGTGAGCGTCCGTGTAATGAGCAAAAACTGTTAAAGGCCGATTCTTGACGGCTAATGCCATGCAATATGCACATAAAATGTACGTCCTTTGAAATGACAATATTATGTTCATGTTGCTGCATTTTACACGACTATCCCCATTTGAAGTGACAGCATTGCAGCATTTTTTCAACCGATGGCATGAAAATCATTTCCGCCCACGTACAGAAAATTATAATTGTGACGTGAAAAGCTAGCTTTGTTCCGGAAACGCGATATTCTTTCAATGGTATGATATCAAAATGATGATAGCGATTTTTGCTTCCCGCTGAGTTTCTTTGATGTTTTTCAAACGTGATATTGAGGAAAAATGATGAAAATTAAAATGATAATAGCGTAGCTATTTAATATGCAAAGGACTTTTTACCTTGCGAAATTTGTGCAGTCCTCTTTGGAAATATGTTATCAGAGCACGAATAATTTAAAAGAACACGTTATTTTATTCACTTTTTTTCAACCGTGTTACATAGGTCTACTGCTATGTTAAGGTCTCACCAGGCTTATTTCGTATTTTAAATACAAATCAAGCTAATTTATGAAGAGTTTTTATATTGTTTAATCCGAATTTTTAATAATATTCCATTGGACGTTAATGGTGCAAAATAAAGAATTAATTTAATTGAATTGTGATTTGCTAATTTCTTAAACGAGCTCATCTTTTATCATATTTCTGGATGGCCATTATAATAATAATTATCGTTTGGCACACACCATAAATTAGCAGTTATGTGAAAAGTAGTTGACCTCGCTTCCAAAAAAGTATGTTTCTAATTTTCACTTATTTAATTAATCAATATTATACTCAATGTAAAACCATAAATACTTTAAGTAATTTTTTTTTCCAAATAAGGAATTATACAATTTATCCAAAGCGATTTCACATCTCAATTACAATTCCTTTTACCACCGTAATATTGATTATTTGATTTTCGTTGGTAAACACCGCGACCATCTTGAACCGGGATAGATGAAATGCCAAATGGACGAGTAAAAACAGGACTTCGCTACACTCAGACAACAATTACACAGAATTATTTGTTTCTGAGCTAACTAAATATATGAATAATTTTAATAATTGGTAGAGTGGAATTTATTGAGAGCGGCCTGCTGACCGCATGACTAAAACACACTACGAGTATGTAGAACGGCTCCGGCCTCTGCCCCGGCCCCTGCCCTTGCCATTGGGCAGTGGGCAGTGGGCAGTGGGCAGTGGGCAGTGGGCAGTGGGCAGTGGGCAGTGGGCAGTGGGTAGTAGGCAGTGGGCAGTGGCAATACGGGCATTGCTCGCAGCAGTCGTTGGAGCCTTTATTGCATGAAAGAATCCAATAAATCAACAGCTTTAACTAATAAAATTAATAAAACTACCGTTCGATTGGAAGTGGTCCGCTGCGTGGTTCGCTGGTTTGTTTTAAATGGAAAATGTTGTCAAATTATTGTCGAGAACTTAAACGATTCGTTTTAACGCAAACGGTGGCTTTATCGATCAAATGGATTCATGAGCATTCTGCATTTTAATAGACACTAACAGCCTTACTTTTAACATATGTAATCACTTTATCAATTTGACAAATGATCTTGCATCTGAAAATATTAAAAATATGGAAAATATGGAAACTGAAAGAGGGTTGTTTATCTGTTGTATAAAATTGAAATGTCTCATCGAATTTCAAATTGGTGATTACTCACACGATGAAGTTAAATTACTATTAAATCTTTGTTCTTTAGAAAAACGTAGGAAGGACTTTTATCTCATATGCATTTTCAAAGTACAGTATAATTGACTCACCTACTTTGTTGCAACCATCCCTTTCAATATCACTTCACGTAGATGTAGACATAAAGATTAGTTTTTTTCTCAATCAACACTCCACAAATTATGAATTCTATTCACCAATGTCCAGAATGGACAGACTTGTTCACTCACAACCTTGAATTTTTTGGTGTAAGCTTAAATAATTTTTGTCAGTCATTACGGCAGAGGTCGTTAACTCTACCAAACCTTATTCTTGTCTTGACTTGACATTATCTTTATTGTTTTTGTGCCCTATTTTTGTCATAGTTGTAAATTTTAAATTATTCTTTATTGTAATACTAATTCTCTTTGTATCAAATTCGTGTAATGTGTTGGACTCGGTCCACTGTAAATAAATATATAAACTTTTGAAGATTTCGTAAAAAAAATACCATTTGAAGAATTAAAATAAAATACCACTTAGATGTTGGTATTTGAAATATATTGTAATATTTAAAAAATTGCAACATTTAAACTAGAAATGTATAATTTCTTACATGGAAAAAGTAAAAAAAAAACACATTTTTATTCCAATCGTCAAAAATTGTAGAAAATGGGAAATTTTGAAAACACATTCGTTTTATTCAGGGAATCTGCAAGAAAGCTGTCACCTCACTTTTATCTCATTTATATAATCATTTTTTTTATAAATATTATAATAATTCCCAGAGAATAATAACAATGAAAAATTAGATTTGGACGTTGATTTCTATGATTAAAATTTACCTACACATAAATCAAATATTTATGTTATGAAAATATCATTTTCACAGAATTGCTATTAAATTCACGCCGAATCAGTCAATTGAAAAATAATATGTTTGAAATAACCACACTTTTAAAGACAGAAATTTTATACGTTAGTCTGCTGAAATGAGATCCCTGAGGCGTATGTGTGGTAAAACCATGTTTGATCGTGTGAGGAATGTGGTGATCCGCAAAGAGTGCAAGGCTGATGTAAGCGTAATGAGTAAGATTAAGAAAGGGACGCTTAGATGGTTTGGGCATGTAGAGCGAATGAGCGAAGATAGGAGTGTAAGGAGGATATATGATGCAAATGTGAATAGTAGCAGAAGTCGGGGACGCCCGAGGAAGACATGGCACGATCAAGTGAATCAGATACTCGAGTCGGGCCATGTCAAGAGTCAGAATAATAGAAGAGTATGTATGAGACGATGTATGAATGTGAATGAGGCAAGGAGTGTGTGCCAAGACCGAGTTGTTTGGCGGTCCGTCCTTTCTGCCTACCCCTGCGGGGAAACGGCGTGATGGTTAGTTATTTAGTTAGTTAGTTAGTTAGTCTGCTGAAGTTCGACGATGCTAGTGCTTTGTGCAGTTGAAGATATTTTGAATAGTACCAACTCGAATCTAAAATTTTACGATCTTTATTCAACGTGTAATAAAAAAATCGTCTTCATGGTTATGAAGCGATTTTTTTAGTAAGGATGTAAAAGGCAAATTCAGATATATCTGGCACACTCATCATATTATACCTACTAAAGTTCAGATCTACAGAGTGCTACAGATCATTAACAAAAAATCCTCTTTGTAGCCAGCATACCTCCCGTTCCCCTCCACCTTGTTGAAATTTAAACAAAATGGACTACTTTGCCTTGCTGCCATAAAAATATGTAGTTGACTTTAGTACGAAAAGCTTTGAATGGTTGCCAAATGATGAAACACACCTATTCAAGCCAAACCATAAACTATAAACTCGATTGAAGTCTGGTGACTGAAATTCTTTTAATATAGCCCTGTTGAATTGAAACGTTGATTTAAATTTATTTCAAAGCGTAGTTTTATGTAAGATTCAATCAATAATCCGCAAACATAACAGAAAAAATACTACATGAATGTTTTTAATCTAAAGCAAAATTAATTTTTTATTATGTTTGTTGGTATTTCCCTCAACTTTTGTGCAAACGTTGTTATTCCTTGAACAAACCCTTTCATCTAAATGATACTCGAAATATTTATATCATAAACTTGTTGAATTTTTTTTTGAGAGCCGTGAACCTGTGCTTCGGGAGAAATGCTGAAGAGCTGAAAACCTGAAGAGCTGAGAGCTGAAGATGCGGCCTTCAGACATTAAGTCGTATTTTGTGACCAGATCCGAACACTTCAGTACTCCTTACATGTGCAACGTTAGTCTCGTACTCTTCAAGAATACTCGTGAAAGCGACAATCAACTTGGCAAAATAACCAATGCCCAAGCTACTAGAACTCCATTTTCTTCTCTAATAGAACGTTATTCTCTATATCACACGTAGATTATATTTGTATCGTCTTCAGGATCCTACTAAGTATCGCGTGTGTGTGTGTTTTATGTTTCCTTTAAATAATAATTATTATTGTATACGTATTATTTTGAATATTATAATCTGAATTTTATGTTCATTAGGTGAATTTTTTTATCCATCTGCGTGAAATTAACGATGTATTCATGTCTTTCTTGTTGCATGCAATATCACCCATTAATCAACTACGTTGCACGATGCATAGTTTCATACTGTTGATTAATGGGCTCAAATTTGCAATTTGTACGTTATAAATATAAAAGGTTACCGGGTTAATACTGTTTTGAGAAAATATTTACTAGAACATCAAAAGCGATATGATATTATCAGCCAAAAATTTTTTTTTTGAGTATTGTAAAAGAAGTAAGGAAAGATATGAGAAGTAATAAATATACATAGAATAAAAAAAACTCCCAAAAAATTTTAACGTTCAAAGTTTTCTTTATTTTGTTCGATCATCGTCACGTTTTGATAATTTCCTTAAATCGCTGAGTGCACTGCTTGACTCTACATCTGTACAAAAGGAAATAATTTTATCTGGGAACAAAAATACTATTACTTTGGGTTTGAGTAATATGGAAACTAAAAAATACATCTCACTTTTGGCATTTCATTGTTTGAAGTCATCATAATTTCACCTAAAATAGTTTCTTCTACCATTTTAACCTATTTCGATCAAAATTTTAACTACATTTAGCTGTCTTCAATACTGATGAAATAGATGAAATTTATGATTTTTGGATTAAAAAAAAAAAAAAAAGATAATTAAAAAATAATAACCGTCATAGATTACATTTGAAAGGTGAAATTAAAGGAAGAATTATGGCAGTCAGTCCTTAAAGTCTCAGTTCATTTAATTCAGCTGCCAAAATTTTTATAACAAATTTAAAAATGCGTGTGTTCGTGGTAGTTATGTTATGTTCCTTTTTTAAAAATGCATAAAATATTACATTTTTTCTACTTTTCATCTAGTTCTTTTAAATGAATTGCAAAAATATGTTATTTCCAATAAAATATTAACACATGGTCATCCAACATGTTTACCACATTATTGAATTAGATCCCTTCAGCTTAGTGGTGTCCTTTTTTGTAAGAAAAATTCATGCAGCAATATTGTTCTTTCAATATGCATATTACTTTTTGTTATTTTGTAAAATTATTAACCTCAACACAGGCTAGTCCTAGAGAGGTTCAAAATTAAAATGTAAACCATGATACCGTGTAAAGAGACAAAAAACAAAAAATAATAATATTAGAAGACATGCCTTGAGTGTGTGTTTCGTGATTCAAATATTTGCCTAATCGAGGCTGAAAATTCCAATATAAAACTGTGTTTACGAAATTCAAATGCGATGGAGATCTACGATGTCAAGCAAGTGTAAGATAGACTATGCGCTGGGCTGTTGGACTAAATGGAATATTTGTTTCCCTTCAAATTTGTATGGATGGCCCTTCTAGGGTTATTTTTTTATTCTTTGTGGATGTAGGTAGGAAAATAAACATTAATCTGTCAATATAATACTAATATATTTTATTTGGCAATAGGTAAGCCCGTCAAACTCCGTGTCATCTCAATCAATATTAATTAACTTATGGAGCTGCAGCAATGACCTGCCATCTACATCAAACCGTAACTTGAACTGGAACGGAGCCACGTCAATTATCCCCGGTGGCACCTGACACAAAACACTTTGATTAATTTGAAAAAGCACACCGTTGCTTCGTTTCATATATTTTATAAGGATTTCAAGAAGAACTTTGAAAATAATAATGAAAAAATTAGCACCTTCTTTTGATGTGGAACAATAATGGCATTCTTTACGACTCTAGAACACAGTGGATTAGCTTCTTAATAAAATAGGTACAAAAGTATTTTATTCAATAAAAAATCTGTTTTTTTAAATAGAAATTACATAATGGTGTCAGTAATTTTAAAATGTGTATATTATTAAAACTTTTTTATGAAATTTAATAACGATTATTTTTTGTACTTCACTATCCAAACTTCGTTTCCATACGTTTCTTTGCCTGTTTTTACAAGAGCGTTGCTCTCAAAAAGAGTTGTAACGCAATATATTACCATATTTTAAAAGTTACTTATTTAATGTTTATAATCGAGATTAATAAAGAAATGAATATAATTAAAAAAAAACTACATACTTCAATCATTTTTTTTCATAGCCAATTATTTGGTATAAAGCAACACTTTTCGTATTTAAAAATAAATTTCTATGATAATATTAGGATTTTTATTATAATATCATATTGTTGTTTGAATGCAATGACACAATTCACAAAATAACACAAGTCAAAAATTATAATTTTTGAGTTTAGTACCTACGCATTACCATTTTTCGTTTTTTTTTCGCTCTATATTTGCAATCTCACACCAACTCAAAACATCGTACAAATTCTTCGTATATAATGTTCTATAGGGCTATACCAAAATCTATTAATTGTATTATTGCAATACCAACATTTGATGTACGAGAAAATGTGTTGGTATTGATTTATTATATTTACAATTATTCAGTACATATATTTGTACAGTAGCATTTTATACATAGATTAATGATTTTATTTCTAAGTTCTTTGTAGGTTTATTTTCGTCTAATGTGTTAGAAAGAATATAAGCCCACTTTTGTTCACATTTTGAAATCGTTAATTTTGTTTGTATGCGTATGCGCAGCTGCATCAGATTGCTCGAGTGCGAGTTCAATAAAAAATAAACATTTTATAAACGCAGCGTATTTTTACAAAAAAAAGTTTTTTTATGAAATATTTGAATGAGAATTGTAATAAAAAATACAATTAAGAACAGTTGTTTCAAGTACCTGCAGGGAAAACTGCTACTGCTGGGCGGTGTTATGCAATATTCATTTAACCAACAACAGTTCTTTACTAAACAAAATTGAAATATCTTACAATTGACATCGAAAAGTTGATCAAATAAAATTATATCTGAATTGAAAACATTCTTTGCAGTAGTATTTTAAATATTCTTGAAGTTTTAATTTGCAACGCGGACTAGCACCACGATAGAGCAAAAGGAGTGTTTGACTCTGGGCCCAGAGGTTGTAGATCAAAACCCAAAGAAACGATAAACTTTTTTTCAATTTACCGGTTTTTTCCGAAACTTACTAGTAAGAAAACTGTTTTATCTTCTGGATATCCGATCGATCTTTAAACGAAACTGCTAGAATACACAAAACATTGTTGTCTTTTATACACGGTGTCCGGAAACTCGTAGTACAAGCGGGAAACTGGAGAATCTACACCACATGGGGAACCCAAAAAAACATAAAGTTTTTTTTTTGAGCATTTTCAAAAAAAAAAAAAAACCAAAAAAAAATATTTTTACCCTGCAGAGCAGAAATATTTTATGATTACACCGGGTTAAATGAAGGGTGATTTCAAAATAATGCTTCAAATCCGAGTTTCTTCATTTGTTTTACTTTCAAATAGTTTTAATTAGTTGGGTACTTTGATCTTCAGTAATAATTTATAAGAATTCGATTAAAAAAAAAAAAAAAAAAAAAATTAACTTCAAACTCGATTTACTCGATAACGGAAGCTCAAATAAAAAAAAAATTATACTACAAAATCGACTCCAAATGTGATGTAGATTCACCAGTTCCCGCTTGTACTACGAGTTTCCGGACACCCTGTATACATATACCTGTACTTTCTCTCATCCCCTCTACAATATTTGATTATACATCTTTTTTACTGCAGCAAACTCTCTTTGCGTTATCTACACCCAAAAAAAACTAATTCACACCAAAAACATGCCAATTCTATAAATAAGCAGTGGTTAATCTTTGAAAATGAAAGAGGAACTGAGCTTGATGTCAGGAGATAGGATAGAGTTGTATCTCAATCTCGGAAACGATTTTGAAAAAAGAGGTATCCCTTTTTGAGAAGGGGTATTAGAGATACTTTTGGTAAGTGTTGAGAAGTAAGAGCTTCACAGTTGCACTCACAGAGGGCAGTTCATTGAGCTTGCGTGGAAGTCCGTAAGATGGTAGATAGTGGCCAGTAGTCGCCAGGGCCAGTGAGAATGCTCCCAGACAAACTTACTTTTCCCAGATCTCAATTAGCCAGCTTCTAGTTAGGTCGACTATCGAGTCACCATTGTAAAACGCGAAGTATTCATAAATCCCTGATTTATCACAAAGAACCAATTATTTATAATCTCCTTCCACGACGAGTTGGAGAACTGTTTGTGGGAACACAACAGTTAGCATACACCTTCTTGAAGATAATCTCATCAACTAGAGATAAAACAGAGAGGGCGTTTTCCGTTGCTGGGCTTTTGTGTACATATTTCAATTCATGTATGGGTGACAGGGCTGAATTTTTTACGATGTTATTTTTTTTTTAAAATCTTATTAAAATGTTTATTACGTTACGTATTATTTTATAATACTAATTGTACAAAAGATATTTGATCTCGAATGAATATGGTGATTCCTGTCAGTTATAGTTTTGTTTTTTTTTCTTTTATGTTTTTTACGATAATTTTTTAACAAAGTCTATAATATTACTGGTACTAAAGATGATTGATAATTTTTTTTTTCTTAAATGAATAACAATATCATGGTTTCAATGTCCTTTTTTATAAAATATATACATTTATCAAAAATAATTGACACCAAACAATAGGAAATGTTTATTGTCATCTCACTATTGTCAACCACGTCAAATCACTACTTCTACTACTGTAGGTAGTAAGTAACTAGGAGATTATTATTGTCTGGTGATCTGTCTAAGGAACATCTCGAATGTCGTCCTTATCAATAATTTCGTACTATAACAGTCAACAGTGATCTCATAATCATACTTAAAGTACTAAACAACCTATTTATAAAAGTTTAGTTGGCTGTGAAACACAAGATACTGAATCTGAAGAAAAAACTGATCATCCAACCTAATCATATTATAAATTATCAACTAAAGTTAATTATCGCATTTTAAGGATGATTATTATAGAAAATTATCAACATAAGAAATAATTACCAATAGTCAACATAAGAATAAATTTTCAATTATTAACTTAAGAATAATTTATCAGTTATCAACTTAAAAAATAAATGCTAATAGAATGAGTTCATCTCGCATTTCAAAAAAAGATAACATTACGAAATAAAAGTTTTAAGACTTTCTTACTGCACAAAACTTGTGTCAATGGGTTGATTGAATTTCGCATGACAACACCGTGTTATGATGTGGAGCTATTCTCCTTGATCAGAATATCCAAAAATATATAAAAACATCTATAAAACAATTTCCATGTGCGCTGGTGGTAGAAAACAACACCGTCATTTATTTTTTTCGAACAAATAAAGTTGAATGATATTTTCATTTGAATAGTTCTTGGAACACATTGAATTTCTGGCTAAAATAATGGTTTTGCGGAAATTATTCACGACTAAATGGAGATAGTATTATCTTTTGATAGAATAATGGTGAATACTACATGTTATTGTTATTGTAATAATATACTATTTAACAAAGTGGGAGTAAGATATATAAATCAAGTAGTATCAAATATACGAGAGAATATTTATGAATAGAATTGATAAATGAACTTTCACTTGAAATGTTTAAGTTTGGAGAGAATAATAAACATTTCTGTATAAGCTGTTATAACTTTATAACTATTGAAACAATTACGGCATATCACCTACTGCCTACGTATTTTAATTTAGTATAGTGCTCAATATGGGTTGAAGTCGTGATATGATATTGATATTTTCATTGTATGGTTTATTGAGGGAATTTCGAGTGTTTTATCGAATTGGTGATATTAGATTAGATACACACGTGTATATGTATATATACACGTGTGTTTCTACAGCAACGAAAAAAAACGGATAAACTGAAAATATAGATTCCGTCCAAAAAAAACTACGGAACTTGAAGCAATTTGAATTAAAAAAGGAAGAACAAGAATACCAACAAAAAAAGGTTGCTGAAATGAGAGGAATACTGGAAGTTTAAACAGAAAATTTACAATATATCGTATTAAGAGTCAGTCAAACTACCTACCAAAACAAAGTGTCGTGCCACTGTCATCTCCTAGATTACTAAAGATAAAAACAGAAAAAGTTTAAGTGATTGAACTGTAAATTGCTGAAGTTACTAAATTCACTATCGCACATCGACTGTGCTTAATTCTAATTCAAATTAGTGTCTTTTTTCGGATTTATCAACCGCTAAAAATCCCATACGCATTGACCAAACGAAGAATATAAACATTCATAAGAATCTCTGAAACCCAAGTGAACACTAACATCAGTGAAGCAGTGTATAAACCACTTTGGTGGAACATTCAACACAAAAAACATTGCATAAATTGTCCAATTAATAGAAATATAAGCAGTGTAAATTTCGATACGGATCGCCGTTATTTCATTTGACAACAAACAATCCAAGAAAGTTAGCCCTATTGCGGATTTTACACCAGACAGGCGCAAAACACTGAATGCCAAGAAAGTTAGCCCTATTGCGGACATTACAGCGAACAGGCGCAATACACTAAAAATAACCCTAATAAAAATTTAATAATCAATCACCAAAAGTCATACCTCTAACTTCAATATGAGTGAGTGCCGTGCCTGCCCAGAAAATATTCTCTCCGACGATTCTATGTTCGTTTGCTCAAAGTGCTAAGGGAGATATCATCTCTACTGTGGTGGCGTGACAGAGAACACATATCGCCGCCTCACCAAAGAACGACGCGCCCAGCAAAAATGTAAGCAGTGCATCAATTCGATGACAGGCAGTGATGGCAAACCATTAGAAGTAGTAGCCAATAAACAAAACAAGGATACCATCAAGAACTTGACCGATTTGAGTGTATATAATTCAAACGAGCTCCTTCAATCTCAAAACGCTATATTTAAATAAATAATAAAATTCTAGAAACGATATCGAATATTAGTAAGCAATATGAAGATATACTCATAAGAGTTCATAATTTAGAAAAACAAAATGAAGAGCTAAAATATAAAAAAATAAACTTGAAACCCGAATTGAACTTTTGGAAGGGGAGATGGATAGTATGGACCGTGCAAATATGTCTAAAAATATTGATGTTTGGGGAATCCCTGAACTTAAGGGTGAGAACTTAAAAAATGTGTTCTATAACATTCATCAAACTACAAAGTCTAATGTAAATATAAATGAAGTTGAAGCAGCTTACCGAATCTCTCAAAAAACTAATAAGGAACATAAACTCATCATCTTCAAATTCAAAACTAACATGGACCGCGACCAATTTCTTTCCGATGTCAAAACATACAACAATCAAGCATCCAGTCTAGCCGAAAAATTAAATACACTAAAACTGGGAATTGCTGGCACTAGCTCGAAAGTCTACATTTCAGAACACCTGACTTTTCAAGCCAAACATCTATGGTACCTGGCCCGTAGGGCAATAAGAAAGCAACCAATTTAACTCTTAAACCCTACCACTCTGGGAATGTAATTATTCCTACCACGGGGTACTGCAGTACCCCGCGCAAAAAAAATTAATAAAATAAAAGTCTTTGATATTTTTAAAAATATTATTTTTATTATGGCAAAGTAATAAGAAAAGACAAAAAAATTTATTAATAAAAACTAATAGACATTTTTTTCGTTGCATGAAGGACAGATTTTGTATGGATGGTCAACACAAATGTGGCGGCGACAAGTGTTACAGACAGATCGAGATTTTCTGTCCTTTGTGCGCGGACAAAAACAGCAGCGACCAGGTTTGACATTATCAGGGACCGGCCTATGATCTTCACTATGAATATTTAAGACTGCACGTATAGTTTCTCTGATATCCCGGGGTAAACTTTGCTATTTTAATTTTGCTCTCATATGAGGCTTTATGAGTGCCATTGACAAACTCTTAAGAAATTCACGCCGCTTGGTTATTTTCTCTTTATCAATGTTAGTTAATAGCTTGAATAAGACCCAAGAGTTGACAATAACGGCATTTAGCAACCCGTAGAAGAGACACATGGGCCACCTTTTGATGTTCCTGGACGTCAAGTATTTCTTACAAAGTTGATCGAACACATCCACCCCGCATTTGGTTTTATTATAGAAATGTATTATTTCTGGAAGGTACACTTCATTATCTTTGTCAGGGCTGTCATGCATGGTGGACAGCATGATTACAACTTTCTTCTTAGCTGACTTCAGAGGACAATACGACAAAAGTGTGAGAGGTCCGTCGTAGGCAAACATTGATGTGCATCTCTCTCGATTTTTAGTGTCCAAGAAAACAGGAGGAATTTCTCGTTTATTTTTCTTTACAGTTCCAACTAATGTTATACCTTTTTCCAGTAACTTCTTGGCTGTGGGTATAGACGTGAACCAATTGTCACATGTCAGGTTTCTGTTAAGACGTTACCAGGTGGGTGCAACAAAATATTGCGGCGAGGCATTTTTGAGCGAGAAGGCTTAACACTAGTCCACTTATGTCGATTATTATGACCTTTTCCATACATAACTAATGGAGAATCAACCAAGCGCCTACCGTCTTCATTTATACCAGCCCAGTCATTATCAGGCACTAAATACTCTTCATCTCCTTCCACACTATCTTGATCACCGTCTTCATGAGATGCGACTTCAGAATGGTCCCGGAAATCCTCGATAACACCGTCGGGCTCATCTTTTGAATCTTCTCCTAGGTTTAGCTCTTCGTCATCAGATACCAACAAATCAGCTGCAATTTAACCCCCCCCCCCCCTTAAGACTTCGAGTCTGGGATGTCATATTTGAAAACAATACAGACACCTCATTACACTGCATACACTCTCATTACATTCATAACACATTATTAGTCCATGAATGTCTCGTTATTGGGCGCAGGCCCTCCCTATCAACACTGTACTCTAACCATTATCACAAAGTAAAGTAAATCATAAATAATGTGTAAACTTACCAGAGAGATGTCGAAAAACACCTTCAGTAATTCAAGTATAACTGGAAGGAAGAACTAACAGTATTCCTACCACGGGGTACTGGGGTACCCCGGAACACCTGTGGACGCGACTGCACTTTCCGGGCGGTGACGGCTTCCTGACGTACTTACGCGCCAATTATCGAGAGTAGATTAGCTAGAGCGATTTTTATAACAGTGCAATATTGTTAAAATTTTTGATATTTTAAACACCACGGGGGTACTCCAGTACCCCAGGTAGGGTTTAAGAGTTAAATACGCCTGGATTAAAAAAGGACAAATATACCTACAATACTCGTCAGTGAAACAAAGAAAGATCGATTACTGCTGTCATTACCCGAAATGCAATCAAAAAACTAAATATAATGAACATATGTTTGTATGTAAATATGAATATCTTTAACAATTATTTATTTTTACATAATATTTACCCTCACAACACGATCACTTATAAAATTAATATTACTCCAATGACTACCTCTTTGGAGCGTAATTCTCTTAATTTAATTATTCACATTTTTGGCAAGCTTATGAATGTATGTCTCTCACACATTACGCAAATTTTTTTGTTCCTATACTATAATATTTCATACGACCTCACACCTACATATGTGTTATATAATACCTTCTCAATTTTAAATGGTAATTATAATTTCTGCATAAGCCGTACCCTTAGTTCAAACACGAACAAATACATATTTTTATATTATTGACTTTGCTCTAAAGTGTCGGAAAAAAAAAGTTCAACTTTTATGCCTCATACTTCTAAATCCAATGATAATACTCATAATATATCTTTTTTCCTAAATGATACTCCCATCATATACTTTATTTATTTGAGTCATTATATTATTATATATATATATATATATATATATATACTTTTACCTACTATGTTATTAATTTACTGTTCCCAATACGAAACTAAACTTTTAACACATTATTAGTTCATATTTTAGTAAATTAAAAAAAATGGAAGACATTACAAATGTATTAGACAACATCTCACAGATTCCATGTACCGAAACAAATAGTGCCATAGAAGTTCGACAAAGCTTAAATCAATCAAACATTAAAATATTCTCCAAGAGTATCAGATCAATTAATAAAAATTTCAATGGACTCCTTATATTACTCACAGACCTTGATTTAGTTTTTGACTTACTTATCCTGACCGAATGCTGGATCAAAGATAACTTTATTCCAAAAACTATAAAATACTATAATCAATACAGCACACAGAATAATAAATCTTAAAATGGCGTAATCATTTACATCAAAAATGACATACAACACTCTGTTGAAGAAATCTCAATCACAAATTCAAATTGTCTTAAACTCGAAATAGAAAATAGTGTAACGATATTATCTATATAAACCGATCACCGAGTGCGTCTAATATAACACCATTCTTAAACTCACTTAATCAATCCTTTTCATGTATGAGTGATCGTGAAAATGTTCTAATTATTGGTGACCTTAATATTAATATCATAAATACGACGCATCCCCAAGCAAATGACTACATGAACTTACTAACTCTACAAGGTTTTATTCCAGCTATTACGGCCCCCACTCGGGTATCAGAATTATGCGACAGTTGAATTGACCATGTTTTTGCTAAATGTAAATTGAATACCGAATCTTTCGTATACCAATGTACGTTTACAGACCACTACGCGACTATCACCTCTCTTTCACATGTTTTAAAAAAATGACCTGGATCGAAAATACCCACGAAGAAAATTTGCTGTGACACTCTATTCAAACTGGTTTCCAAGGAAAACTGGTCAAATTTTTATAAACTCACCGATCCAAACATTTTTTATCGACACCATTTACCATTTAAAAAGTTCCACATCCAACACTAACGACAAACAAAGTAGTCGCAAAATTAAACTTAAGCCTTGGACAACAAATGGCATCCTACACTGTATTCACAAGCGTAATAAACATCACAAATTTTGTAAAAACAACCCCAATAATCACGAATCTCTCCTATTTTACAAACGATACAGAAATGTTTGTAAAAAAATAATCTTCACAGCTAGAGACGAATATTATAGGAATCAGAAAAGAAGGAAGGAAGCTGCCAATGACAAAAAACAAATCTGGAATATTGTCAAAGAGAATTTCTATACCAACAAAACTACCACGCCTATAAATAAAATAATCATTGCAGACGAAACACTAGATACAACAAATCATTAAAAAAAATCGCAAATCATTTCAATAAATTCTTCTCCAAAGTCGGATCAGACTTAGTAAATAGTATTTTAGATAAAAACGGAAAGACAGAATATAAGCTTGCAAATAATATATCGATTGATAATCTTTGTTATGATCCATTTAATCTCACTCCTACCACAGAACAAGAAATCACTGAAATTATTTCATCACTCAAAAACACACATTCACCTGGAATCGACAATATATCCACCAAATTGATCAAACACCTCAAACCAATCATCACTAAGCCCCTTAAACATAAAATAAATTTAAGTTTTCAAACTGGCCTCTTTCCAAATTCTTTAAAACACTCAACAATTATTCCTATCTATAAATCAGGGGACAGATCATCAGTAAATAACTATAGACCAATATCCTTGCTGAGTCCGATATCAAAAATAATTGAAAAAACGGTAAAACAAAGGCTGTACAAATTTCTTGAAGACAGTGACATTCTGTCAGGAAATCAATAATTCAATATGGCTTCCGCAAAGGTCGTAGTGCCGCAGATGCAATTGCAAATTTTACAAAAGTAGTCTCTGATAACCTTGATAAAGGCCGCGAGCCCCTTGCTGTTTTCTTGGATCTAGCCAAAGCCTTTGTTACTGTCTCTCACCGCATACTTTTGAAGAAACTCCTTCAGGTAGGAATAAAAGGTACTCCCCTTAAATGGTTTGAAAACTATTTAACAAATAGGTCGCAATCGTCTCTTATAAATTCTGCTAAAGAATACAGAAGTACAAGTTTACCAATCACGTACGATGTACCTCAAGGCAGTGTATTAGACCCACTTCTCTTTCTAATATATTTAAACACTTTATGTAACTTGGCAATTGACGGAACTATAATTTCTTTTGCTGATGATACGGTTATCATCTTTGAAGCTGAAAATTGGAACTCAACTATGGAAAAAGCAAATAAGGGCCTAAATAAAGTAAAACATTGGTTAGACGACAACTTTTTTACTCTTAATATTGACAAAACAAAATATTTACTTTTCTGCATTCATTTTTCTCATTCATTCTGCTTCACTCCTCCTCAAAACTGTCCTAATCTTATCATTCATTCATACCCACAGAACCATATTGCTCTTACGCCTCCTCTCAATAATTGATCATGTACCAATCTAAAAAAATCCGTTTAAATATTTAGATGCATATATTTTGCACTTTTCCAACCAATAGCTACATACGGTATCGTGGGACGGGGAGGCTGTGCAGCTTCAATTATTTATCCCATGATCTTAATTCAAAAACTGCTACTAAGGATTATATTTAAATGTCACCCATCTCACCCTACAGACCCACTTTTAAAAAAATTCGCAATCCTAGACATAAGACAACTATACATTAAGACAATTCTCATTCACATAAGGTAAAATGATTTAACACTCAAAACTCAACAAAATATTTGCACCCGCTATTCATCACACCAAAAATGAAAAATTCCCCCAACGAAAACAGCTTTCGCCCAACGACAGTTCTCTTATATAGCGCCTAAACTGTTCAACTTACTGAGTATTGATATTGAGACATCGAAAACTGATGATCTTTATGCCATTAGTGTACAGAACTGGTTATCTGCACAGGGAAGGAAATATTATAAAGAATGCCACACATTTTAAAACTGTTCTTATTTTTTCATATTTCCCAAGTAAAAATTTTATCTCTAAATTAACTCTCAACAAAAATTTTATATTACGCTGATGCGATTATTCTTATTTTTATTTCTACTATCCCTAACATTATATATTATTTTTATTTGTATCCTACCTTATTTTTATTTTTATCTTTATTTTTACAAGATTCACCTACTTCAACTCCTTTCCTGTATACCTATTTCCTGTACCTAATATTATATATTCAGAATTGGTTATTTATCAAGGGAAGGAACTATTTTAAAGAATGCCTGACATCATTAAATTAAATTAATTTGATTTTTTTTTTCATTTCAATTCTGTTTAGTATTTCTTTTCAAAATAATTAATTAATTTATCTTTATTTTCGTCTCTTTCCTATTTTCAGTTAAAGTATTACATATGTAAAATAATATATTAACAAATTAATCATATATTATGTACATTTATATAATTATACACAAATTTCTACTACCATGATACAGACATGTGTCTAGTGTTGTAGTCGAAAACCATGTAAAAACTGTATTCAAATATATTTTATAAATAAGAAAAAAAAACAAAAATTAACGTAAGTCGAGAAGTAAACGCCACCACTATGATAAACGATATTGAGACTAGCTTTAGGGCTCTTGGTAGGAAAATCCCCACAAAAACCAGACCTATAATCGTTCGGTTCAAACACATACAGATGATTTTTTAAGCTTTGGAAAAAGGTACAATTTTAATCCTGTTTCTAAGGAAGAGAAACTCAACATCGGCTCCATACGCCTCTCCGGACCGCGTACACCAGTCGGTATATCAATATATCAGAACATTTACCATCAATAAATAAACTCTTACTTTACCTAGCAAAGAAGATGGCTATCGGAAAAAAACTAGCTTACGTATGGGTAAAAGCGGGACGAGCAAACCACAGAATCGCAAGCTGTACACATTACCTCTGAAAATATCCTTCTCATACCAAGACTTACTAATGCAAGCGTACATATATTACATCTTACATTACACACAAATATGTGTAATCCAAAATTTAATTATTATTAAACTTACTGATACAAGCATGCAAATATTACTTTACTCATACATTTTTTTTTTTTATTTTTTAAAAAGAAAGACAAACATTCCTTGGTTACGAATAACCTAACAATGTTTGAAAATCTCCTACTACCACCACAGAAAGCCGAAAATGTTGCTTGTGTTGTGATGGAGGACTTAGCCAGCCGAGGAATCGAACACGCGACGCTCGGGTGAGACCCAAGCGCTATGCCCACTCAACCACTGACCGGTCAAAATCACACACATATATATTTACTATCCCAAATTTTATCATGGTGGGTATACTTCGTGTATCTTTTGATATCCCCGATGTTACCATGCTTACATGTAACAGAAATGTAATTGATAATCTTAAGGACATGTATAAATATACACTAGAATATAAGAAGTATAAACAACATTGATGACTTCCTTGTATTTCTAGACCAACTTAACTTCACTGGACCTCTAAATACTACACCTTAAAAGAGATACAAAATTATACTAAACATCACACAACTAGTGTAATAAATAAAGCTAGCGGTATTGTTACCTATGTAAGAGATGAGTAACAAACGCAACTTGATGAACTTACTTTATCACAAGCAAACTTCAAAAAAAAATTGCTTAGCAAAAACATTTGTTTACTTGCAATTTATGGATCACCATCATTTCACAACATTGATACCTTTATGGCAGCGTGAACGTCGGGATCACCAGTATGGCGGCGTAAAGTCGGGATCACCAGTATGGCAGGATAAATGTAATTTACGATGGCTGCCGGTATCGTAAATCTATGTTAAAGGAATTCTGATGATTGAAAGATAAAGGTCTGCGATCTTTGTTGAATTTATTTGCGAGAATGAATTTACAAGTTATGTGAACGCAGAGACGGTGGTAGTAGAGAGTGGTGGTTTGGTCGAAAGTTGAAACTAGAATGGCAGAGAGTTGCGTTCCCGTCCGCGCCTGGCTCTCCCGGGGCTTCAGGCGGCGGAGTAATTATTTAGTGTTATCATATGTGGGACGAGTTAAAGTAGTCCCCATACCTTTCTTAATTCGCTCCATTGTATCGTTAACACATTTCATATGTGTTCTTATTTTGTGTTACTATTAATGTAAGTATGCATACATTATTTCGTACTAACAATCATGCATGCAGGGACATTGGAGGGTCTAGATTCATTTTAAAATAAATGTAGCTTCTTTTTACAAAATTAGAGTCCTGACGTGTGCGGCTAAGGAGGTTAAACAATCAGTTTCCTCACACAGCCGTCGGGAAAGGGTGGGTCCCCCTCCAATGCACAATTAACTCAGAACAGCAAATAATTATTGGTAACCTGAATATTAACTTAATTCTAAGCAATAATCGTCAATCTGATGATTATTTATGTTTTCTCACCGAAAACGGTCTCACTACGATAACAGAGTGCAAGGCACGAGTAAATCCTGCTGTCCTCAAAAAAATAATTCTGTACACTTGTTTGTAATACACACAACAATTTCAGATCTCTATTCCACAGCTCTAAAAAATAAACCTTTCACCCCTACTAAAAATCAATAAATTACAGCAACCTGCTTTAAAAGTTACGCACAGAAAAGTGACAAAACGTTGACCAGACTGATACTGACCAAGCTGCAGGAATTTATCACGAAAATACAATGCTACGTAACTAATCTAATCACACTGTCAACGAAGTTATTCTGAACAAATAATATAAACTAATACCATTGATCTAAATGCTAAAAGAAAAAACAGAAAATCTGGATAAAGAAAAATACTAGAAATATAGAAACTTGTGTAAAAAACTATTTAAACTACAAACGAAAATTTCTACAAAAAACATTAACTCCAAAACGTTTCGGGGAAATATTTTTAAAAATGAAGAAAAAAATAATAATTAGTCTTCCTTCATACAATAGTTACACATACAAAACATAAATACTTCTAACCCCAAGAGGATGGTTGATTTTGCTAACCACTATTTCACTTCACTTGGAGATACACTCGCAAAAAAAATACTCGACAAATGTAAGAAAACTGAATCTGAACTAGCCAACATACCCTCAACTGCTCTTAAACTTAATACAGACGAGGTACTAATAACGACTAAATAAGTTATAAAAATAATAGATGAATTCAAAAAATCGAATGCTTGTGGCCAGATAAAGTTTCCTCAAATCTACTGAAATTGTTGAAATCGCTTATAACAAGTCCTATTTCATTCATCTGCAATCTTGGTTTCAATTCAGGCATATTTCCAAACAACTAAATAAAACAATCAATTATTATATTGATTCATAAAAATTGAAATAAATTGGATGTACACAATTATCGGCAAGTATCTCTCTTCATTGGATTTTCAAAAATATTGAAAAATCGTCTCAGCATCTACCTATAATGTTATAAGATCCCATCAATTTTCTACCAGGTCTAGGTACAGAAAATACTTTTGCTAAACTGACTGATATTATTTCCAATAGTAGAGACCGGAGAAATAAATCCATCGCTCTTTTTTAGATCTTGCCAAAGCTTTCGATACCATCTTCCATTAGATAATTTAAAAATAAACTACAGGCCATAGGAGTTATTCAGGGACAACTTTATAAATGAATAGATAATTACTCAGCTAACACATACCAAAAAGTTAAAATTAATGACACTGCTAGCGATCTTGCCCTTGTAGAATTTGGTGTACCCCAAAGGGGTACCTTAGGACTATTTTTGTTCAGTTTTTTTTATAAGATGTACGCTGCAAAGCATATGCGGTATAAAATACCAAAAACTTTTGTAGGACTATAATTTGCTGACTTTTAACTCGGAAAAAACTATATTCATACGTTTTAGTGCAACGGATGCTGGCCAACATAAGGAACATATAAAACAATGAATACATAAATGCTCTGACTCAGCTACCTGTAATTGCTTTTATAATGTGTGAACAGTATAAAATTTCTGGGTGTTATAACTGACCATATAGCTTCCTTGTGTAGGGTGTAATGGACCTGTTTGGGGTAAAAGAACGTAAAGAATTTTTTTTTCATAAATTAAAATACGTTCAGAGAATAGGGAGAAACGAACAGACTATGGACATCTTTGGGACATACTAGAAGCTTTATTATAGAAACCTACGTCGGTAATAGGAGTTAACCACGTAATAATTGAAAAGAGGCGTAATGGGGCTCAACGAATCAGATCATTCCCAAAATCAATTAAATAATTTTTCGCCAATCACGGAGATTAAGGGCGGTCTAAGACTCGATACACTCGAGGTTGATTTACTGTTGAGTTAACCTTGGGATTAGGTCTCACGACGCGTGCAAAGGCACTTGGGAATCGACGATAAATTTGCATTCTAAGGCAGAAACGAAGCGATACCCAACCATCGATATCGAAAAAAGGGGGTGACGGTTTGGTGGGAGAAGAGGGTGTTTTAGAATGTTTTGGTCCAGAAGACATACTACGAGTTGATCCTTGTAGAGAGAATTGTTTACGTTCCCTGAACTTCTGAGTGCTGTTTCAAGTGGCGATAGTGAACACAAATTTTAACTTAAGATAGGACGTTTGGCCGAAATTGCCTAATTATATTAACACGGGGGAGATGCAAGTTGGGTAATTAAGAAAAGACATAAAAGTTAATGGGTCACGAAGTCTTTGATTAACGATCAAAATTTTACGACCTTTTTTGCGCGTAAACAAAGTTACGAGGATAATATATTGAAATTCCTGGATGAAGCGATAAAAGAGTATATGGGTTGGTCTAAAACTAGACGCAAAAAACTGTAAAAACAGGGATGTAATGGGCGTAGATCACCGAAAGGAAAGGACCGGGAATCGAAAAAAAACCCGAAAGGTAGTTTAGCTCATGATGGAAGGGGTTTCAACGACTCGGGTAGTGTACAGCGATGGGTTACGAAAGATTACCAGAAGATATGCGGCGGATATCACGAAAAGAGTCAAAACAGGTAGGCGAAATTACAAAAACGTGTCGAATCAAATTTTGGAACGAATGCCTACGTATGTCATCACCGAGAGGAAGGTATATTTGTCCTGGGATCACCCACGGATCGTGTAGACACCAATCAAATGCTAGAAAGCAGCACACAAGGAAGGATACTGTATTGCGCAAGCGCTGGACATAATAGGTGAAAAGCTTCCGTTAGTTGGGATAATTTATCGATTATATTATCCATATCAATAGCGAATTTCTCGGAAAGATTTCAAAAACAACGATATAGAAATGAGCTACACCTAGTCTATAGGCCGGAAATCAACCAATATTACGGACACAACACGTGTACGAGAAAAAAATAATCAAATAATTTTGCGCAATCGTCTACATCGCTGAATACCAATTACGGGAGGGAGCCCGAAGGTCAGGACATCGAGTGCGGGCCTGTACCCGCCTCGGCAGGTTGGGAGGTGTTTACCTCAAATCAGAAGGCGGGAACCTTAAAATCCTGAAACGGGGTTATGCAATTCTAAACTTAACGGGGAGTGAAACCTCGAATTCATAAAGACGAAAGTCGCACAAATTTTAAGTCGATTTATTCGAAAAAAACATTATTAAATGATGATGCCCTGATGATGGACACTGCAACGCTGTCCGAAACGTCGGCTAAAGAAGGAGTTAGCGCAACACGGCATAACACCCCAAAAACAAACAACAACAAAATTATTAAATAGGGTTGTTTGGAGGAAATCGGGGGCTTTTTTCGTTTTAACTTGGTTGGAGTCGGTCTTCGAGATCCTAACGTCGCGACAGCTTTTGTGTGCCATTTTAAACTAAACTGATAGAGTTTTAAAGGTAGTGAAGTTGTGTATTTAGAAAATCAAGGTATTTTCACGAAGAGTTCGGAAGGTCATCCCTTTTCGCGGAGCCGGGTCGGGTGAGAGGACACGAGAAGCAGTATGAAAATTAATGTCAAGTTGGAATGTTTGGGCCTTGGTTCACTGCGAAGGCGTTTAATTGAACGGGCTCCAAGTCTTTCAAAATCGCGTGGAGGGGACGTCGGCGTGATAAACGAGGGTTCAAAATCTGTGACGAACACATACTAAAGCGGGGTTTACCCGGAAGTTGATGCAACTCGACTGGAAATCCCTCGAGACCCTTTGCAGCAGCCTTCGTGAGGTGGAAAGTAGGCCTGGCGGCTAGTGGACGTTGAAAGCCCCACCAGAACAAACCTACTTGAAACATGCACGCGTTTAGCATCATGACAAGGGACGCAATGAAATCCCCCTTTTACAGTCAGTAACGTAGTCCGTCGGAGGAAGCGGGGCGGGGTGATTTGGGATATTCCAACAGGTGCATTACCTTTCCCTCTGACGTGAGCGGTCCGGAGGTGTCAGGGCGACTATAAGAAGAAGTTAGACCAGACCTCGGGGAAAGCCAGACACGTATTGGTTCTTGGGGTTTTGCATTTGGAAGAATAGCGACCATTTCATTTGGGGCAGTGAGGTGCCGACCCAGTTTGCAAAAAAAAACCTTTTCTCGTCATTCAATCCGTTCCCATCTCCTTTTCTCTCTCGTTTCCACTTTCACCCGCAACACCCAAAGCTTACTAACCACAGCTAAATCCATCTATATAGTTTCAGTACTCCATTACAGAGGTCGACGAGGGAGTCCCAGTACTTATGCGGAAACAACACCCCATTCAACGAAGGATTTAATAGCACGTACACAAAGGGAGGGGGGGGGTACGGTTCTATGTCACAATCTAGAATTTATAAACACGGGGACATTAGGTAAGGACGGGGATACAAGAAAATTGTAGAGATATGATAGAAACTATTAGGTCAATTAGTAATAGGGTCCAGTATTCGAAAGTTAGGTGACACACGTACTCGTTTCTTGTAGAACTCGCTGAGGGTCGTTGGACGTTTACCCCACACTTTGGCTAAAAAGAACCGGGAGTTACCATGGAAAGGAGACATTAAATATCTACCACCTTATAACGGTGGGCTTCGAATTAACAAACCACAAAACGTGAAGTAAAGGAATTTATTGTAGATCAACCCCAAAGCGAAGGCCTTATTTTACTGTGTGCAATATCACAGGGGCGGGGGATATTCAGAGTTAGCTAGGCTCAGCACAATATCATTTTGCAAAAGCGAAACTGAACGCTGGAGAGAAAGAGGTATAAAAACCTCATTCAAGCGAGTTAGGACAATTAGGAGGTCGAGTCAACACAAGGGTGAACATATTATTAAAATATTGTACACGTCCATATCTATTAATATATTGTTTTCCTCGTGTGTAACGAACTTAATTAATTTGACTTTATGCTTTAATCTTTTTAATCTGTTCATTTGATAATTTCTCTTCTTTTTTTTATTATTTTTTTTACAAAATATAATATGGACTATAATATGCGATGCGAACACCAGTCACCTACCGTAATTTTTTATACTATGTAACTATCTATAATATTATTATCCTAGCGTCTGGACGGTCTGGGCCCTCTGATTGGTCGAATTGAAATCGTTTGTTTCGGGTAAATTCCGCTAACTTGAAAATTAAGACCCTCTTACTGTTACCCTCTTACCCCGCGGAGCGGGTTTTTAACTGCTAGTTATTATTATTTTAATAAGTGTGCTAAGCAAACATCAGTAAACTTTTAATCCATTTGCGTGTTCGATTCCTCGGCTGGCTAAGTCCTCCATCACAACGCAAGCAACATTTTCGGCTTTCTGTGATGGTAGTAGGAGATTTTCAAACATTGTTGGGTTATTTGTAACCCGGGAATGTTTGTCTTTCTTTTAAAAAAAAATAAAATAATAATAATAATATTTTTTTTATTCTTTTACTTCTCCTCTTTTTTCTACTTCCTTTTTTGTTCAAAATAAGAATGCTATTTCGTCAAAAATGTTAGTGTTCTAAAACGGGAATTCTTCCTAGTTGACAGACATTTCTCTAATGCACAATATGCATATCCCGTACTTAATAAATAAAAATAAAATAATGGAAAAAATGTATATCCAAGTTATCTAATCCTAATGCATGTCTTCCCCTATTTTCTTCTTTCCATCAGAAGTTTTCCAATTTTCAACATTTAATCCATATGTTTACTTGATTGACTTTACCTGACTTCATACAAAATGAAACAGGCAGCTGCCTAGTATGGTGATTTAATATATCTGTTCCCTATAAATGTCTTAAATATCACGTATTTTGTATAAAATAATTAAATAACTACTTACACGTCCAAAAGTATTAAAATGATTTATTTTTGGAGAATTTTGCCGTGTTGCTTTACCTCGTTATTTAGCCAACGTTTCGGACATCATTACCGTGTACCTGCCCTGCTTATGCTTTCATATGAGACACTTAACATTTTGATATCAAAATACCTATGTAAAATTGTACTTATTAACTCCCACCTATGAATTGTAAGTTTCTCCTGTCCTAAAATGAGTTTTTTAACTCATGGCTCATGAATATTACTCTAACAAGAAGTAAAAATAATAAAAATAAATCTTTTATATTTCTTCGTGTGCTGCCCTTATCGCTGTTTTAATTTAGCTATGTTCTGTAAAACATCCAATCTGGCGTAGTAAAAGTTTGCTTAATATAAAAATGCTTTACAATATTTCCATCATTCAAATTTATTTTTTTAAATATCAACAATTAAACTACACATTGCCTTGTAACAACTTTCATATTACATAATTTGGTTATTTTGTACTCTAGTTATTATATACAATTATTGAACTCTTTTGTACAGTAGAATTCTCTATGACAACTTGCATTGTACCTGTTTATATCGTTCATATTAAGTATAATATGTTGTTTATGTACTTCTGAACAACTTACCTGTAACAATGTACAGAAGTAATAGTTGTGAATAAATATAATATTTTTTTTAAACTTGAGTCGCTTAATATTTTTTTATTTGAAGTTCAACCGAAATAAATTATTTAAAAAAAAATAATTAAGTTCTGCAAGTATTTTTTGGGTTTTCTTATTATTACATCTGTTTTAGCTTTCAAGGCCGTTTAAAAAATGAAATTCTATGAATTAAACACAATAACAATTAATTAATTCCTGTTGTTATTAAAACAAATTCAACAAAACTAAACACATATACCTACTATGTAACACCCATCATTTAGTTGAGTAGAAATTAAACTTTATTCTTGGACTCGGACGGACTTGGAAGATATTTTTGTAACTATATTATAATAATAATTGGATGACTTGTATAGCGCCGTTTTTGTGCAAAATCACCTCAAAAGCGCTGTACAAACTTATAATACATTTCTACAGTGATCTATGTTATTACTTAACTATTTATGGAGAAAATATACATTACAATACTTACCCGGTAGGTCACTTGAGATTAACACTTGATTAACATTATCTAATTGTTTATTGGTGAAATTTAGATACAGGATTTACATAGGACTTAATTGAAAAATTGAATATAATTGGATGGTATATTTAATCTAAGGGTACGACAGCTTAAAAAGGTAAGTTTTTAATTTTTCGAAGAAAACTTCTTCTAACTGCTTTTCACTTTGTGATGGCATTATTTATTTTTTATTAAATCACAAATAACATTGTTTACATCACTTTATTTCGATACAAAATCTCAACATGTTTCATGAACCAAGTTCACTTCATCAAGAGCACAAGTATACTAAAGTTATAATTAAAAATTAGGTCTAGAAAGAAGAGGTAGAAGGAGCGGGGAGGGGTAAGAGTGGGGGAGGGTTATTCAAAGTAGGAATTAAAATGTCATTAGACGGGAAAGACCGGGTAATTGGGAAAATATTTAAAATGGGGTTTATAAAATTTTTTTTGTTTATTAATAATATCTGCTTTCATATTCACGTGTTTTCTTATTTCTAGGATTTCAAAATTATTGATTGGAGATACCTTGTAACCAGAATGTAGTATTTTAAAACCTGAATTAATATCGAAAGAATGGTCGTTATTTAATAAATGATCCGCAAATTCTGATTCACAGTTTCCCTTTAAAGCCCTAAGATGTTCTTTAATTCTGATCTCAAAGTTTCTATTAGTTTTTCCTATATTAAAGGAATTACAATCATTACAGTTGAGTTTATAAACACCTGATTTTTTAGTTTGAATATCAATATCTTTATTATTAAGAATATATTTTTTTAATTTGTTATTCGTATAAAACGCCGGTTGAATAGTGAAGGGGATGTTTTTATTTATAATTTTGGAAGTATCATTATCTACAAATAGAATTCTACGCCATTGTTTGTTTGTATCTTTATAAATAGGATAAATATAAAGTTTAAAGAATTTATGTTTAATTTTTTTTATGTAGTATTTCATCTATCAATTTATTAGGATAGCCGTTATTAGATGCTATTTGTTTTATGATATTTAATTCTGAGATATAATTAGGATCCGACAAAGGAATCGAAATTAATAAGAGAAAAGGTCGCAAAAAGTCGCAGCTTTCCATTCTATGCTTAATAGATTAATTTCGATTCCTTTGTCGGATCCTAATTATATCTCAGAATTAAATATCATAAAACAAATAGCATCTAATAACGGCTATCCTAATAAATTGATAGATGAAATACTACATAAAAAAAATTAAACATAAATTCTTTAAACTTTATATTTATCCTATTTATAAAGATACAAACAAACAATGGCGTAGAATTCTATTTGTAGATAATGATACTTCCAAAATTATAAATAAAAACATCCCCTTCACTATTCAACCGGCGTTTTATACGAATAACAAATTAAAAAAATATATTCTTAATAATAAAGATATTGATATTCAAACTAAAAAATCAGGTGTTTATAAACTCAACTGTAATGATTGTAATTCCTTTAATATAGGAAAAACTAATAGAAACTTTGAGATCAGAATTAAAGAACATCTTAGGGCTTTAAAGGGAAACTGTGAATCAGAATTTGCGGATCATTTATTAAATAACGACCATTCTTTCGATATTAATTCAGGTTTTAAAATACTACATTCTGGTTACAAGGTATCTCCAATCAATAATTTTGAAATCCTAGAAATAAGAAAACACGTGAATATGAAAGCAGATATTATTAATAAACAAAAAAAATTTTATAAACCCCATTTTAAATATTTTCCCAATTACCCGGTCTTTCCCGTCTAATGACATTTTAATTCCTACTTTGAATAACCCTCCCCCACTCTTACCCCTCCCCGCTCCTTCTACCTCTTCTTTCTAGACCTAATTTTTAATTATAACTTTAGTATACTTGTGCTCCTGATGAAGTGAACTTGGTTCATGAAACATGTTGAGATTTTGTATCGAAATAAAGTGATGTAAACAATGTTATTTGTGTTTTAATAAAAAATAAGTAAGTTTTTAGTTTAGACCTGAATTCTGTTGGACTTGTTATGGATCTGAGTTCCCGAGAGAGTTTATTCCAAGCCTTCGGCCCAGATACACCGAAATATTATACACCGAAATATTATGTTACATCACAACATTTATTAAGAAATGTGGAAAAGTACCAAATGAAAATAAACACCCTAAAACATCATTTTAACTTTTGGAACAAAATCTATTGAGATCAAACCTTCGCAAACAAAAACAGAACAATTTGTTTAACTTTCGGAAGAATGAACATTTGCCACCAAATACCGAGGAGGGAAATCGCAAAATTGGTTCTGACCCTCTACCGAAAGTTATCTTAGCTGTGAGTTATGTTTATTGAAGGTTTTGCATAGCGCTATTGTTGTAAATCACTAAATTCCGATCAGTTCAAGAAACGGAACCTAAAACCGACAGGAATTTCCATAAAGGATGATCATTGGTTTTCATTTCAGTCTAAATTATGGGCTTTCTGAAGAATTGTGAGTTTTGAGCATTATGAATGTTCATCGATTATTAACTCGCTATCGTAAATTTGGTCATCAACTTCATATTTCAATTTGGGAGGCGGGTTTGGATACCTCCGCCCCGGGAACCATTTATTAGATAACACTTCTGTCGTAGGTCATTCTAAGTGTTTCGCTATGGCTGATGATTGAGCAGGGGTGTCCGGTTTCATCGGGTGAGGTGTGTTCAGGAGACTGGTTTGGGGATATCCTTTGACCTCTACAATTGGTCTCTCAACGTTGTGTATATTTCAATTTGATTTACCTTTATTCTATTACGTATCCTCTTTAAAAATAATAGTACAAAGTAGCCAGTGCATAGTGGATAATTTTTTTCTTCTGCAGTTTTAATTTCAAATAACCACAGAAATCAATGGTTAAAGTAATTCTTGTGCGTTTCTTAATTATGGCTCATATTACGCAATTAATGACACAGAAGTCAATAAAAAAATCAGCTGACAAAAAGTAAATTAAAAAATATTTTAAAAATTAATAATAAGCTTTGGCGTACCTGCCAAATGTAGAGAAACTTAACCCTTAAATGCATGATTTATTAATTTTTCTGGAAAAAAATATATTTTGTTGGTAGATATTTACATGCATATGCAAGGAAATATAAAGAATTTTATTTTTTTGTAATTTTTTAATGATATTTTATTAAAAAAAAAATATTGCAGGCTTGCAACACCATGTATTTAATAAAAATTAATATGAATAATTTACGTATGAAAAAAAAATAAAAAACCTAAAAAAATATCTCAAAACTAATAAGTGTACCGGAAAAATAGAGTTATTACATATAGGTATTGTATTATTGTATCTACTTACCTAAGAAAATCAAAATAATAACAGCAAAACAAAACTGTAATTCTAACCTTCAACCAATTTTCGAGAATCTTCACTTTGTTAAAGAAAAAGTGACATTTGACATTCGCGAAAGAAAAAAAAGGTGATGCCACTCGATAAAATATATTACCGTGAACTTGATAATTCTAAAACGGCAAGCATTAAGTATACACCAAAGAGTTAAAGGTGGTTTGAACGGTATGTTGCAGTTTTGCAACAGTATGCATTTAAGGGTTAACTGAAAATTTACTGAAAAACGTTGAAAAAAGTCTTTTCTTAGTAAAAAAATTCGTGGTTTGAATACAAATTCTCACTAATAAATCGAATCCTTCTGAACATTCATCTCGAAATCAAGCAGTTGAACCAACACCACTACCTCCGCGAAGTGGGAGTTTAGTCACTCCCTCCCAGAACTGATTTATGAACTAATAAGTCAGGATATGTTTCCTGTTTTGCGAGATTGCCACCAGTAATGCAACGTGTCGCTAATAATCAAACTTTATTTTCTGCTCGGTTCAGGAAATTACGTTTGCCATAAAAAATCCAATATAACTCGAGGAATTCTTTGTGATTGAGTTTCAGCGAGACCTCTACTTACATATAAGACGCTCGTTGTTCAATATTCATTATCTGAGGATTCCGACTTTTATGTTATTATGTTTACCGTAATAAGTACCTACGTGAACCTCTAAAATAAGAAATCCTAATATTATGCGAAAATTATCAAGTGGTAAATAGTGTGGCGTTTTAGATGCAGAAATTTTAAAATTTTATATTTAAAATACCAATTACCTTCCACTTGACGGCTTCCGTGATCGAGGTGTAAGGTTCTCGACTAGTAAGCTGGAGCGAGGGCAAGTATATTTTATTTGATTGATTTGTGTTATTTCACAAAACAGTCATTAAAAATAATATATAGTGTCGCGAAGGTGCTGGGTGGAAGTGCTATATGTGACCGTATCTTTTCTGATATTTATGTTTCAAATTATTTTAATAATCGTTTATATTGTCTACAATAATTAAATATATCTTCAGTAGTTTTTCCCCGTTCATAAATCCAATCATTATGTTTGCATTCTTTCGAATTCCACTATTACAACTCAATTATAAAATCACGGCTTTTTCACGTCCTGAAAAATATGGTTCTTAAATTATCCTTTAAAGTTTCCAAGTGTTCTATTTCCTTCTTTTAGGTTTTTATTTTTTTTTAAACCATCTCTGCTGCGGAAGTTAATTAACGAACCAGAAGTTTGCAGTACCTACTTGCATGCATAATTCAACATGATTAAAATAGTTGTTGGAATGTTTGAGGAATGTAGGTAAGTTGACTGTGACTTGGCGCATCTGTGCCTTTATTAATTCTAGCTTTATAGTTCTCAGTATTTTATGGAGTCGTAATATTTCTAATATAATAACGGTTGTCATAAAATTTTTGCTGTTTTCCTACGCGATGAAAAAAAACGGGTTCAAGTAATTGTATTAATGGAGAGATTGAAGATCTTTGATGCTGTTAATTTTGTTGTTCTAAAGAACACACATATTTTCTTAGGTTTGGTATGGTTGGGAAAAGGTCTCCTCTAAGTAGAAGAGCTGCACAACCTTTTTGGTAGAACACTTTATTTTGGATTTGAGGTCAAAATACTCAACCAAACTGATTTTTTTAGTTAAAGGTCTAACGGTCTATATAAATATATTTCGCTGTTTTTTTTTTAATTTTCAATTTATAAAATTAGATTTTTTATTTTTTTAAAGGCAACGGAGGTAGAAAATTAATGGCAATTATAAAATAATGGTTTTGCCCCACCTACTTTGTAAATTTAAAATGAAAAAGTTCAAATAAATAAATTTAATACAAACTATAGGGTTTTCAAATAAGAGGTGTTATTTTGAATAGCCCGCTATTTCGGTAGATATTTCTTTTGAAGCTTTCATTTTTAATTTACATACATAATAAAATAAAAGAAGTGATAAGTGATAAAAAATGATGTTTAATTTGTGGAAAGTGTGTGTTTATGTATATAAAATTAATAAAAAATTAATTTATATACATAATAAAATAACACCTCTTATTGGAAAACCCTATATTTACGTTGGAATACAAACTTGTCGTACATAAATTAAAATTTCGACCCAAATAGAAGATTTTTTTAAATATTTAATATTTATTTCATATTAAATCAATATCACAGTTGGCTGGCCAAGATTATTTTTAAATAATAGAACTCACAAATACTTGCCAACTTACTTACTTCTTAAGTTATGATAAACCAAATTCTATAATGTCGTATTAATAATTTAAAAACAACTTAATAAATAGCTTTTTTATTTAGGAGAAAAAACAGATACAGATATCAATTGACAAGAATATACAAAACATCAACTAGAGAATTCACCTGCATCCAAACTATTTCTCACGAATTGACAAGCTGATGAATAGATTTGAATTGTATTAAAAGATAAAAGTTCGCTTTGGGTATTTTGGGCTGAAATCCAATATCAAGTTTTGCATGAAAACGACCGCGCAGCCGTTTCTTTGGATATTTCTTCTTTTTGTTCTCGGTACACCAATTTAATACCGGTTTGTTTTGGTTCGTCAGGATGCTGCTTCAATGACATTTTATTTATCTAACTTTGGTGCAGAACAAAAGGCATAATAATAAAAAAAATTCTTGATGTTGTATTTTCCTCGTTTACCGACAATATTATGTTTGTTATTATACTTACGATGAGTAATCCTGGCATTCTGTAGTTTGCGATTTCAAATCCCTGTGTGCGCAAGTAAATTTGAATAGATTACTTTATTTTATTTAAAAATTAATTCATTTCAATTAAAATTATATGGTATAGGTACTTGCGTATTTTCAGTATCGCTCTGGTGATAGACTACCATTTAGAATTGAAATGAGGCTTGAAATGGCTTTAGCCATTTTGATGACCAAATTTGTGAACGTGCTCAACTTTGGTGGATAGTGAATAGTTCAATTATAATGTATTTTTTTGCAAATCACGGTATTCATTTCTCAATGATAACATATTTCAATATAATGTTTCTTTATAGAAAATATATTACTCTTTTTTTTCATCTTCTTGACATTTTTTTCTTATTAGTATTTTAGGTAAAATGATTGAATCGCTTGCTTGAAAAATAATGTTGAGCATTTCAACAGAATATGTTTACGAAAACAATTATAATAATTGATCTGTTGCTTAGCTAAGGACCGATTATTCACAATCCCACACAAATCAATATGACATGTACCTTTGACAAGACAGTAGGCCTACATCTAACAAACAAAATTTCCGACCACCTGATTTAGTTACAACTCTCATTTGTTGGCAGGTGTAGGAAGAGCCAACGAACGATGAAACTGGTCGCTTAGTAATTACTTTAGCGACAATTCCGCTCATAGATATTCTTCATTATACAAGTATTCTACCTTACTTCTTCCGCTTTTCTGAAATTGATTAGTTTTAAGGGCGTAGAAAGAGAAACACAGAATTTTTATTTAAAAAAACTTTTTTCGAGATTAAAGCTCTCAAATAGATTCGTTCCGATAATCTAATAAGCATTTTCTGTATCAAAATGGAATATAAATGTTACTTTTCTTTTTTATTTGATGAATTATTTCGTTTGTTACACTAACATTGCAAATTTTTCCAAGCATTTTCCGTTGAAAATATAGATACTAATTAATATAAATACTAATCTACAATATTGGAAAACATTTCTTGCTTATTTACGTTCAAAACTTATCTCGTTATCCTATTATTTCATCCAACGAAGCAATTCAAGTGTTTGATTATTTTGATCTAGCCATAATTGCCAATGATCGCGCTAGTAATCATCGGTGAGTTCTTTGCTGCAATGTTATGTTTGTGCTGGTGACTTCTTCATTGAAACGTAGAGTGCATGGTAGTTTGCGTGCTTTGCCTGGTAAATACGCCTTGTTGAAATATTTAAACTTTTTATGGATATCAATTCGTGTCCATTTATTTTATTTAAGAAATAAGTAATATTGTATACACCACTATTTATAAAAAATCCTTCCTATCCTTCATCAGGACGCAAAGTGTACTGAATTATCAAATATTAATTTAATTTAATTTTTATTTTATAAAAATTATGTCACATGGTGATTTTGTTATTACTGATAAAAGTTATTATATTTATTTTTCGGAATAACTTTATTGAGTAAAACCTCAAATTGTAATATTTAATTATTGAAGACAATATTAGTGATTTCTAAACTAAAATCTTAAACAGAAAAATCAGAAAAGGATACGGTCACATCTAGGACGTCCTAGATGTGACCGTATCGTTTTCTGATTTTTCTGTTTCAGATTTTCGTTTAGAAATCGCTAATATTTATTTATTATTTATTAAACGCCATAAAAGGCTTTTACAGTAATGTGAAACATTAGATTATAAGTACACATTTCAGGGCTGTCAGAGACTTGACAATTAAAAATAACATTTTTCATTAAAATAATACATCCGTTAGCCAACACTATAAGAGATCTGAAGCAAGCAGTTTATATTGATGCTATACATATACATTTCACATATATGTATATATGTGGAATGTACCTATATGTATAGAACACCATACATATTATCTTCCATTACTAGTTATTATATTATTTAGCTTGTTATGTAAAAATAATATATCTTACACGTATTTACTGTTTGTAAATTATATTATATTATTTAATTATTTATTTAATTATGTATATAATTTGTACTCAATCTACGTACAACTTTTATTGGGGATTTCAAATTGTAGAAGTATACTCCAGAAGATCTCTTACTAATAAAGAAAACATGATTTTTCTAAAATCACTTTTGTAAACTTAACTTCTTCTTAGCCTATTGGCTGTAGATAGTGTAGATGGGACATCGGTGTCATAATAAATAGTTTTTAACGCTTGTGTAAAAAGGAAGTTTGTGAAGAAAGTGTTAAAAATTGCTTGCGCTAAATATTTTTTTAGAGAATACTTTTTATTTGATGTATGCAGCTTTTTTTGACGAATTTCAATGTACCAATCAAAAGTTACTTTGCTGTCTAAGCAACAAACACGCCAATTTTTACATGTTAATGTTTGTTATTCAGGATGTAAAAATTTATACATATATTTAGAACATAATTAATATTTAAGTATGAAAGTCACAATATTCGTAATTGTTCGTATTCATTCACCCATTCAGAAGACATCTTGGCGATTATATTATTATTTCTTTAATTAAATGATAACATTTAGACTCCAGTAGAAATAAAATAGCACGAACATTCAAGAGTCAGATTATTGGGTAGGGAAAATTTATGAGCATTTAATTAGCGGATTCCGGATACATCAAAGATTGTATTCAGTCTTCCATCAGCTTTTGACAGTCAATTGAATTCATCTACCAGTTCATTGGAGGAAGATTATTAATTTTATACTTGAATAAGGAAATGGGGTGATTATATTTATTTTTGACAACCTTAATAATCTATCATCACTATTATGAACTCGTGGAAAGAGTTAATTTTGCTTTTGGCTACATTGAATAAGAACGCATTTCTCTCTGCTTGTTGAACATTTTAATAATACGAGCATAAATCTCATCTATCCCTAGTTTTTTTGGTTTATCATCTATTCAGATTTTTTTATCTTCATTAACTAAACATAAATTATTTCTAAACTAGAAATAAGAAATGATATTCTTTGCACAAATATTGTTGTAATTTGAATTTGCAGGAAGGTTTCCACAAATATCAAAAAAATAATTTTACGAACATAATAATTCGTTCTTATGATTTCTCGTTTCAAACTTAGTTTTATTAGTCTTGTTAGCACGGTGATACAGAAGAGATTTCTTTATGTAGAATAAATTCTATTATAGTAATGTCATCACAAAGTAAGCATTCAGAAGAAATTTTCTTTGAAAAAAGAAAAACCGTCTAATGCGGCCGACCTCCGGTAGGAGATTTAGCCAATAGCTGTAAGAATAACTGATAAATGGAGATGAGATAATTTTTCAGTTTGTGGATCGAAGAAGAATTTTAATGCAATATTAAATGCTTCTATTTATTTATAATCTTATTTGACTTATTATTCTGAATAAGTGAGAAAACAATTCATTTCAATTTCTTAATTTTCTTTCCGTACGTCCCTTTTGAGAATAATGTAAATTTCTTCGGGTTGTCCTTTTTTATTTCTTTCAATTTGCCCAACTAAATTAGAAATTCTGGCTTGCGCCGTTTTATTGCAGCGTTTTACATTTACATAGCAACCATTTTTAAACAAGGCCGTAACAACATGACCTGATGCCCACTTTTATTAAAATAAATTCCAGTTGTTGAAATTTTTCTGTCCCCGGGGACTTAAATGAAAAAAGTATGCGTTATTAACGGATGTACATAAATGGTTAACTATGATAATAATAAAATTGGTTTTAAAAATGTTTTTGGTGTTGCGTCTTATCGGTAGATACAACAACCCCCTCAAAACCGAATTCTGAACACGATGTCTACTTATTTATTAAAGTGATATTCTCAGAGATACCTTTTATTTTGTATTGTTTTTTTTATATCGAAGGGTAGTAAATAAAGTGAAACAAATTTATTGGTTTAGTTAACATTTCTGGAAGTATGACGGTACATTTGTGTTTCACGTCGAGCAGGGAGACAGTTGTCAGGATTTGGCAACTCTGTAACGTAATCTGACAGTTATTGGAGTCGTGGTAGGAAACCTAGTGAATGTAATCGATATTATTGTGTAAGAAATAACTTTTTCGTGTCAAGTTGGATTGGACATTAATAATGAAGATAAATTAGGTTAGGGGAGTTAATTCCCGAATTTAGTAAGCTATTTATAAATCTTCAATAGATGAGGATGGGACGTTTTGGAATTAGTTGTAAAAAAAATATTTCTTTATTCATTTCACGTGAAGCCAGACTTGGAGTACGTCAAGAGTTAAATTCCCACGCATTGCAAATACACATTTAAAATGATGGCTTCATGGTTGAGAGGTAATGCTCTCGACAAGATTTCCGGAGGTCGCAGGTTCAATTTCCGGAGTGTGTTATTTTACAATAAGTTCATTAAAAATGACCTAATATATTATATTGGCGGCACTTTCCCGAATGGAAGACATTCTAAGAATCGCCCTGGTGAAAAACCGCCATTTAGAATTGTGTCTAGATATAAATAGCCAGATACTTAACCGCCTGCCTCTTTCCCATCTCCTTTCTCTCACCATTATCTTGAGCCACACAACATACTACGATTAGGGATGCCATAGTCTCACTGGCTCCAGACGTTTGGGAGCAGTTTTGGCTATTGTGCGTTAGGTTTTAATGTAACGCTCCAGCGCCAAGTGCGCGTGTAAAAATAATAAGGGTAAAGGAGGGAAAAGTGGGGTGGGCAAAGTGGAAAGTTCACCTAAAAGAAAAAATAGCAAATCCGCTTTGCGTTTATGTATTGTTGAAGGTAATTTTAAAACGTCTGTGATCTTGTGATATGATTTTTCGATAAACTTTTTTTTGTCGTTTCACACCACTTGGGCAAAGTGGTAACTTGCATAAGAGGGCAATGTGGAAACTTTTCCACAAAAAGAAAGATGATAAAAGATTTTCTCTTACGGCACATCAAAACAACAAATTTTGACACTTTGGATGTTTTGCAACAAAGTAAATAGTGATCCTTCAACTGAAACTATGCGACGATATGGAGTTATACGACAATGATGGAGTTAATTTACAATTCCATTAAAAAAAATCAGGTTATTGCATATCATATTGTGTACATACATCTGACAAAAGTTAATGTAGATACATTATATACAAAAGTTAATGTATCCTTTACATTTTTTGTGCATTACAGATTGGTGTTATCATATTACGATACACATAAAATATACAAAGGTTTAAATGAAACATTTTATAATAAATGATATTTTAGAGTCCTTGTCTACAATGACTTTTCAAATTTTCAAGGCTAATGTTGAAAATTTCAAGAGACCTAGAGGTATCATTTAGCAGCACCACTTGTCATGCTATGCTGGGCTAAAACGTCCGTTCTTCCGTGTGGAATACAGAGCAAGTCGTAGCGTCTACATGTATCTAGATACGTTTCCATTTTTTCCCTAATAGCGGGGACGTTTTAAAAACTGGGCACCTATTATCGATACTGTTCTCTTTTTGAATGTTTTCAAATACCTGTATCAAAGCAGCGAGGTTTATCTAGAACACTCCAGACGCCATACGAAACGTTCCTACGTTCCTACATTCCTACCTACGGCCTACGAGTACTTGCCGCTGAGAGAGCTAACTACGTCAACACGTTGCGAGTTTGACCAGGTACATTTCGCGCATTCGCTAGAAGGGTCTAGACCAGGGGTCTCCAAACTACGGCCCGCGGGCCGTATCCGGCCCGCCAGTGTCTTCCGTCCGGCCCGCGACATCTTATGACCAGTGTCATCAAGGACCCGCGACAGCTAATGGCTAAGACCTTGCTCAGAAGGGGCGAAAACTCCGCAATTTTTTTTGTGCGAACAAATAAATATGCTCGTTGGCGAGGTACTTGGCACCAATACATTGCGTCCACAAGTATCGCGCGAATATATCGAGAGGATTTTTTTGAAAAATCTTTATTTGATTCGCAATGATATCAAGGTCTGAGAAACGAATATCAAAAATTATCTTCAAAGCTACGTTATCTAAAGCTATATTTTCATCCCTGAAAATTCTATTGTCTACCCCCCCCCCCCCCCCCCACCCTAGGACAGAAAATATGGGTGTCTAGAAATTAAAACGGTTTTGGCCCTCTGAACTCACTGGAGTAGTCAATGTGGCCCTCCGGCTGAAAAGTTTGGAGACCCCTGGTCTAGACAATCACCTAGGCATAATTCCAGCGCCATCAAAACTACAAGAAGTATCTAGTTTGAACGCACCAACCTCCAGTTTACCAGCGGTCTCGCGTAGTTACCACCGCCATCGGCTGGACTATATAAATAGGCCCAACGTAATAATAATAATAATAATAATAATTGGATAATTTATAGAGCGCCGTTTTTGTGAAAAATCACCTCAAGGGCGCTGTACAATTTATTTCCTAGGATCTACATTTGTTATTTAGAAAAGATACCAAAACATACTTACCTGGCAAGTCACTTCCGACAAACACACTTATATTAAAAAGTTTATGCTTATAAAAGATAGAACTGCACGCAGAGGACACTATATCAAAAAACACTGGTCATCGCATGATCTTAAGTCTGCTATAGTTTTTATTTTAATTTAAATGTATTTTAACTGTCTTAAAAGCCTATAAATTGTTAGTTGTTATCATTTTTATTTATTTATTTTTAATTATTATTTTTATTTATTTTATTTTATTTTTAGTATTTCTTACATTTTGTTAATTTAAATTTAAATTGCCGTCAACTGTGAAAGTGGAGATTTCTGAAATTATGGATACGACTGTCTGAAAAGGTGCGTTTTAAGTTTAGACCTAAATTCTGTCGATTCTGCGATCATTCTCAAATCATGTGGCAGTCCATTCCAGGCTTTAGGTCCTGACACGTGTGATGTTTTGAATTTCCACAAAAATAAACGATAAATAATAAACGAACGTGCTCAAAAAAATTTTTTGTTTAGACAACGACGGAAGATTTATTGACAGACAGGCCTGGAGTAAACAGATTCCCACGGGAAAGGAGAGACCGGAGGGACAGTCGAGTTTTGAACTTGGGTGCATTGACAGCCCCGAGAAATGGATACAAATCAGAAGTGTTGTTTGAAATTACAGTTAATTATTGAATTCTAATGGTATTAGAGAATATTGCGGAATATTGAATTAAAGTGAAAGATTATTGATCCGGTGTTTGTGTGAAGTGAAAGTGGTTTGACTCAGTGAGAGAACAATTAATAATAATGACAATAATAATAATTGGATAATTTGTAGAGCGCCGTTTTGTAAAAACCCACCTCAGGGGCGCCAGGTGTTGTGCAATCGCGATTGTGTTATAAAGTTGTGTTGATTTAAACGTGATTTCGTATACAGTTCGAACTAGATTGCTTGTCTTAAAAACATGAAAATAATAAAAATAATGGTTGCGTTTTTAAAACAGAGTGAATGTACTTAAAGGCAGGAAGTGTTTAATCGGGCTAAGTTGTTGATTTGGCGAGATGGCATTCTATCCACGGAGACCGAAAACCAGAGAATCGAATGGATTATTATCTGTGGGTTCGAATCCTAACAGATTAGGGAGGTACAATTTTATTTACAGGAATATTTAATTACCCTTTTATAAGCGTAGGGAGGAGGTCGAAAATTAAAGTGATTTAGCTATATAGTGTAACCAGGTAAGCTTCACGCTGAGAATGAGAGGTGCCTAACTGGGTGAGTTTTTTATATTATTTATTAAATTTCAGAGGACCTTTTTAAAAGACGGATACAACCGAGGTACAGGAACTAAGTTTACGACACCTGCCGCCCAAATAATGTTATCATTAACAGGGATGTGCTAGGCGAACCGTCAATCAGCTGTGAGCGAGAGACGAGTCAACGACCTTTTCATATATAGGACAAGGCGCGGTGTACAGTCAGTCAAAGGGGAAGTTTTGCTAGCGTATGCCGTCCCAAATTGAAAGCGATCGGATGCAACCAGACGGAACAAAATGAAAACTTTTCTTCTGTTATTTGACTTTCTAATTTAATACTTTTCATCTATTGTTTGACTTTCTAAGTTACGAATTGGGATGCACAAAAACAAATCTAAAGTCAAAAGAGGGAGATGGTAATCTCCGAAATAAAACTACCAACCGAACAACTTTTCTCAACAGGTACCTTTCGAGAGGTAGGCAGCCTCTTTAAATTAAATGCAAAAATCAAACCAATTATCCGTTTATACCTACCTGAGAGGATAGGTATTCAGTAGGAGTTACCCATACCTAATACACGAGGATGCTAGTAACCTCATAAAATAATTACTAGAACCGAATATTAAAATACAGACAGTCCTCATCCTAAATTTGGCATTTCGAGTAGACCTTACATATATCTCACATGATAATTGGCTGAATGGGTAGGCACACAACCTATCGTTAAAAAGCGGGCTAAATGTCGACAAGATCGTCGTGTGTTATCTATGTATTGACCTAGAAAGGGATGTAAATCCCCGACGGCGTGGGAGTTACAACGTTTTCTAGAGGTGGCACGTAACTTAGGACCTTGCGTGTCACATTTTCGCGACTAGATTCGTGACAAGGGATGTCATGGTTTTCCCCTTCTACACTCAGTAAAGTAGATTTTCCTGGAGGTGTTTGAGATTGGGGCAATTCTGAAATTGGTGATGAGACCTGGTTTTCTTTATTCTGGCGTGAAGGTTGCCGATTTGGAACAAGGGGAGACCCGGCCGGTTGTGATATCCAGACACGCAGATATCGATCGCCTTGCTCAAATTATCATCCATCAGTTTTGTTTGGTAAGAGGAGGAGTCAATCTTAGCTTGAAAAAAATTCATTTCCTTTCCTCTCCTTCCCCTCCCAAAATATATACATGGATGGCGCCGACAACTAACACCATAAACTTATCGTATGTATATCACATATATAAAATCTAACACTTTATTATATTCACATTACCCTACGATAGGTAGAATCGAGTAGCTAGTGGGGGGGGAGCAGGCGACTTAGAAGATAAGGTTTATAAAATGGTTTTAAAACACAGCGGTAATGGATTCAACTCACTCTATCTCAAAAGAACCAAGGGATACCACACATACATAAATAACTAGGTTCCTAAACCGAGAAACAAAAAACCAACACAACGTTCGGTGAAGCCTTTTTATACTGAACCGTCACGTGAAATGAGTACGTTCAAGGTCGTACGTCACGTAGACAAACTAGGATGTACACTCTTGAAGGGGTGTGTAATAAAGAAAAGACGGCAGGGAGGACCTTCCCTCCCCGGATATATATATAACCAAAGCCTTATGGAAAAGTTACCTACGGGACTTAAGGAAAATTATCGTAGAAAGAAGAGAAGGAAAAGTTTGAAGTAAAAAGGGCAGATCATTACACACGGCAAAAGCACGCTCACCGAACTTAGTATCTGGTGTGCGCTTTGGTTCCTTCAACCTTCCGATAGCTGATGACGTTGCTGACCTAAGGGTTGACTGTCGGGAATTGGAATATTCTGGAATACACAATTCTGATAAATAAGCCGGAGCCATTCCGTTAAGTGACTTAAATACCATCCAGCATACCTTGAACTGGATTCTTTCAGGACATTTGAGCCAGTGCAGATTTTTGAGATGCTCTGAAATGTGGGAGTATTTAGATACTCCGGTGATAAGCCTTGCCGCGGCATTGAAAACGGATTGTAATTTGTTGATTTGACATTTAGGGAGACTTGCATATATTCCGTTGCAATAATCTAGTCGTGAAACAACATAGGAATTGACTAGCAATTTAGTCGCCTCTGTTGGCAAGTTTCTCCGCACTGCTTTAATTTGCCTTAATTGAAAGAACCCCGTGCTTACAGTTCTGTTCACCTGAGTTTTAAGGGAAAAATTAGCGTCCAGATTGACACCCAGTAATTTGATGCACGTTTTTGGAGTGATGTCACTTCCGGAAATGGTTATTGGGGAGTTTTCAATGTTATGCTGACGTCTGCTTGTAGCAGTCCACAGAAACTCAGTCTTTGTGGGATTCAGTTTCAATCTATTTGAGGTCATCCAGCGAGTAATTGCTTCTATACACTCAGTTATACGAATTTTTAGACTGTTTATTTCTTCTGGTAAGTAGTAAAAATAAACTTGCTGGTCATCAGCGTAGCAGTGAGATAGAAGGCCAAATGATTCTATTATTTTAGCGAAATCATTTGTGAAGAGGATGAAGAGTAGTGGGCCCAGAACGGACCCTTGGGGTACTCCAGATGAAAGGGTTGCATAATTTGATTGGTTTTTTCCTACTTTTACGGCTTGTAAACGGTTGGCCAGGTACGATGTCAGCCAGGTCTTAACATCACAGTTTAAACCAAATGATTCATCTAATCGTTTAATAAGAAAGTCATGGTCAATCGTGTCAAATGCAGCACTCATGTCCAAGACTAAAAGAAGTGCTAGTTTACCCGACTCAATGGCAGTAGTTATGTCCGACAAAACACGTAGTAACCCGGTTTCTGTGGAGTGGAACCGTCTATATGCAGATTGGTATTTAGTTAATAATTCATTTGAATTTAAGTGACATATGACCTGTGAGGCAGCGAATTTTTCTAATATTTTTGATATAAAAGGCAGATTTAAAACGGGTCGGTAATTTGAAAGATCTTCAGCGTCCAGTTGTGGTTTTTTTAATAATGGAGTTACGATAGCTGATTTAAGGGATTTTGGAAAGTCACCCGTGCTAAGTGACTTATTGAAAAGATGAACTAAAAAGGGAGCAATTTCATTGCAACACTTTTTCAGTAGCCACGTTGGAATAGGGTCGAGCGAACACTGCTTGTTCGGTGAAGTAAGAATTAATTTCCTTACTTCTTCTAGGGATGTAGGTTTGAAGGCAGAAAGGTTTTCTTTATTGCATTTAGTAAAATACGGTGGTGGAGCGTAGGTTGTTAGGGCTCGTATTGACTCAATTTTGTCATGGAAAAACTTGGAGTAGATTTCCGAAGCTATGTCGATTGTATTTGGTGCATGGACATCAGCAATGACTGTCTTAACCGAGTTCCAAAGACTACGTGGATTTTGACGCTCTGAAGTGATCCTATTTGTCCAATATTCAGACCTTTTTGAACGAATTAAGATCATGTACTCTTTTTAATCCTGTATCCAATCGTTCCGTGATGTAACCCCCGAGTGTCTGTAGGACCTCTCCAATTTACCCATCAATCTCTTCTGGCTCCGACATTCTTCGTCAAACCAGGCATCAGATTTTCATAGACGCCGAGTTTTTGTAGAAATTGGAGCATATGTATTTAAAAGGGTTGAAAAGATGGTGTTATAATCTGCTGCTAGTTTGGTTGGCGACTCTGTTTCCCATGCGCTATGTGTACAGAGCGGAGAAGCTTTTAGTTCTGACAGGAAGTCGTCAAAGTTAAAACCGCGCCATGCTCTTGATGTGATAGTAACGTAAGGAATTTTCGGTGGGTTAAAATCGATTTCTGCGCGAATAAGTCGATGGTCTGATAGTCCTACATCCACACTATCCGCTACTAGAAACGGACCGCTTGACTTTGAGATAAAAATGTCCAAAGTTCCGCCAGCATCGTGAGTTGGGGAATTAACCCATTGACGGCATCCGAAGCAGTCTAATAAATCAGTGAATTTAAGAGTATTTGGTGATTCTACGCTCTAAGTGAATGTTAATGTCGCTTGTTATGAAAATATTATCGGAAAGTCCCACAACCCGCTCGAGAAAACACGAAAATTCATTAAAAAAGTCCAAAGTGATTTGTTTTGAACCAGGCCGGTATAGGGTACATAAAATGAATGATGCTCCTGCAGACGAAACTCGGCATCCCAAGTGCTCAAAGGTTCGGTATGCACCAATTGACACCCTTGTTAAACGCAAGCCCTGGCGACCTAAAATCACGATACCCCCGTGATTTACGCTAGCGATGTTGTCATCGTAGTGAATCGACGTAGTGAGCAGTAAGTCAGTCATTAGTCGTTCAACATTTTGCAAGTCTTGCGAGTGAAAACCTGCGCACCTCCGCTGCACAGAACCTTACACCCGGCTTCGCACGGTTCATCCATGGATTCCGACGGGATCATCACAGCCCCCTGGTTTCAGCACATCTGACCAGCGCTACATCCACGCACCTAGACCCCGCGGCATTCTTTCCGGTCTATGCATCTGCCGTACAACCGCCGACCAAGTCCACCGCACCTTCAGCTTCCCTGTTCAGCACTGGAGCACCCGGAATACCCATGGTCTTCACCAGAACCTTACACGTCTACGAGTCCGGTCACCAGCAGTGGCGTCGACTCAAAGACCCGCACGTTAACCAGCATCTCAAGGCCTGCATCCTGAGTCTTCATCATTGGTCCTGAAGTCATCTCATATACGGCAACCTGAATCAATAAAACACTGTGACCTTCACAACCTCTTTCATTGCGTGTCTCCTCTCCAGATCCCCAAATACCAAAAAAAAGTAAGTTCCTTATTTCAATAAACTTTTTAAAACTTAACTAACATTTTGAGTTTCCCACTTTGCCCTCTTTCTCTTAACAGTATTTACAAAAATTACAAGAGAGTTATAAGGAATATTGCTGGATTCGCCTGCACGATTTTTATATTCTATTTCCAAATTAAAACGATCGTACAAGTGACTTCGACATTAAATTTTTTATTTACTTCAATGCTACCGTTATACTTTTTTGATTTATATATATGTTTTCCATTAGACGTTTCACTTTACAAATAATAACGTCCCCGTGACAGGCCAATTCCCCAATCCCTCTCACGGAAGGGGGTTGCATGTTTCATTCATAAGTGAATCAAACCGCTTGGCGTAAGCATAAAGGTTTCCCGGAATGGAACATTACTCACTTAAAACCACTGAATTCTTAAGTTTGAACTCTGCACAGTCACAAAATAAGAAAAGATGGAATTGAACTTATCAAAAGAGACAAAACGTGCCAATGTGCAATGTTTTTTTTTTAAATTATTGGTTAAAAGCTTTTGTTACTTGTCTCATTTTTATTTGTTCTCTTTTTACATGTTTCTTTACACAGTTCATACATAAAATATTGGGCTCCGTAAACATATTTGCTAGTAAAAGGGTGTCCACAGTGACCATGGCTAGGTCCGATATCCAGTCGTGATAAGGATACTTGACATATCTCACGATGCTTCATGAGAAATACGAAAGTCTGGCTGAAAAAAATAGTTTTTTCACTGCTTTCTTCTTGTGACGTTTATAAATTGGTCATAAAGACGTTACATTTGATGGGCGAATGTTGTACAATTCCCGCTGGATAATACATGGAGTAAAAAAAACAAAAAGTTAATAATTGATGTGTTTATAGAATTCATCACACTACCAAAAAACATGAAAGATTCTTTAGATAAAATGAAATCAACAACTTAAATTTAAAACACTATTTTCAATAAAAATATGTAAAGTATGCAATATAAAAAAGTGTTTCAAAACCAAAGGTTTCTTCACCAGGATACAAAATATACTTACAATATTGTTTTAAAACCATAGGTTCTTTAACAGAATAAAAAGTATACTTAAAATTAAGCCATAAGAATAAAATTACGATTAGGTCAATTTGAAACTAGAGAAATTAGAAAAAGTTTTAATAGCGTATTAAATATCATTAATAAACGATTTTTTACAATAGTGACCCTTTTTGACGTTTATACTTAGTATTCAAGAATTAAAATGACATCACAAAGTAATTTTGCAATTAATGAAGAAGAAATTTGTTGAGAGATTTTTTATTTATTTGAAGTTCGGTTAAACACGGTTTTTGAGAAATACAATAAGATCCTTCAAGAAATAAGATAACGGTTTAAAAAAAATTTGAATTTGGTTTTCTGGAAAATTCTAGTAATTTGGTTAAAAGTCTTTCAATGTTGACGCTTAATATAATAACAGGATATTCATAAAAATAAATTCTAGAATGGAAAATATAATTTGTAGATCGTCGATCATAAAAAAATCAAAATGAAATTGGTCAACTCCACACTAAAGCAATTTGTCTGCTGCACACTAATGCAATTTGTCAGCTGCACACTAATGCAATTGGTCAGCTGCACACTAAAGCAAATTTGTCAGCTGCACACTAATGCAATTGGTCAGCTTCATACTAAAGCAAATTTGTTAGCTGCACACTAATGCAATTGGTCAGCTGCACACTAAAGCAAATTTGTCAGCTGCACACTAATGCAATTGGTCAGCTGCACACTAAAGCAAATTTGTTAGCTGCACACTAATGCAATTGGTCAGCTGCACACTAAAGCAAATTTTTCAGCTGCACACTAATGCAATTGGTCAGCTGCACACTAATGCAATTGGTCAGCTGCACACTAAAGCAAATTTGTCAGCTGCACACTAATGCAATTGGTCAGCTGCACACTAATGCAATTGGTCAGCTGCACACTATAGCAAATTTGTCAGCTGCACACTAATGCAATTGGTCATCTGCACACTAATGCAATTGGTCATCTGCACACTAAAGCAAATTTGTCAGCTGCACACTAATGCAATTGGTCATCTGCACACTAATGCAATTGGTCAGCTGCACACTAAAGCAAATTTGTCAGCTGCACACTAATGCAATTGGTCAGCTGCACACTAATGCAATTGGTCAGCTGCACACTAGAGCAAATTTGTCAGCTGCACACTAATAAATTATTTGTCTTAAAAACGGTGGGTAAAAAAACTAAAAAGGGGAGAATAATTCCCTGCAAGCAGCTTTCAAAAAGGTTTCGTATAAAACAATACAAGAACCGCAATAAATATCACTGAATATAAAACAAAGGATCAAAGTTCAAAGTTTTTTTTAAATGTACTGAAATCTTTGAAGATATTTTCTTGTTTGACCTTTTTCTGGATTTAGTCATCTGAGATGACGTAAAAATGTAAGCATTTGTTTCTTTGTGTGTGTGTTTTTTATAACATTTTACTGTTGGCGGCTATAATCCTATTTACGTTGGTGATCCTATTTTTTATTCGTATAAAGTCGATTAATCTTAAGTTAACAATAGCTTCTGTAGTTTACCGAGTAAAATGTACGAACATAATCGTTCTGTAAAACTCCCTTGTCTGGCAATAAAAGAAATAATATCGCACCGTAGAACTCTGGGACATGACTTTGCGCAACTAACGAATTTACGAAATATTTTTGAAGTGAAACTTCTTTACGCGCGTTATGCAATTTCGAGGACAGGAGTAAAACCAACTCATGACCGTCATGAAAAACCGTGATCATTTCGCTATGGGAGCCTAGCCAATATTATATACCTTTTTTAGGTCACTCTCCGAACTCAGCTTCGCGGTCTAGAGGCAGAGCGTTCGACACTCGTTATGCAGGACCCGGGTTCGAATCCCATATTTTTATAACTTTTAATTTTTTTTATCAACGATTTGTATTTTCTTTTTGTGATTTTTTTAATGATAATTTTATTAAAGTGATAAAATGCTCTCGTGCTGCGACTTTTAGATATTTTGACTATATGATATTTTGGTCGAATACGTAATAACCGCGGTCTAGAGGCAGAGCGTTCGACACTCGTTATGCAGGACCCGGGTTCGAATCCCATATTTTTATAACTTTTAATTTTTTTTATCACATGCTACTTATAAATATGTCAATAGACAGAAAAAAAGAGAGAATGAAATGAAAAGAGAAAGAGAAGAATACTAAAAGTTTCACTTCCGTCGTGCGTAGGCTTGCCACACACTGTACCCGGGTTCGAATCCCATATTTTTATAACTTTTAATTTTTTTTATCAACGATTTGTATTTTCTTTTTGTGATTTTTTTAATGATAATTTTTTTAAAGTGATAAAATGCTCTCGTGCTGCGACTTTTAGATATTTTGACTATATGATATTTTGGTCGAATACGTAATAACCGCGGTCTAGAGGCAGAGCGTTCGACACTCGTTATGCAGGACCCGGGTTCGAATCCCATATTTTTATAACTTTTAATTTTTTTTATCACATGCTACTTATAAATATGTCAATAGACAGAAAAAAAGAGAGAATGAAATGAAAAGAGAAAAAGAAGAATACTAAAAGTTGTCGTGCGTAGGCTTGCCACACACTGTATTTTTTATACTATAATGTATTGATTTCAAGTGTTTTGTGCTTTCAGTAGAAAAGTTCTCGAACCCAAACTTAAGTCAATAGTTTTCAAAAGCTTTTAAGAAAAAAATATGCGCTCACGATTCAGATTATTTTTCCTCCTCTCCGTCGTTTTAATATTTTTGTCAAGTTTGCAGTATATTTCAAATGTGCTTATTGTATTTTTTTTTACCCAAAAAGAAACCTTTTTATAATCAAGATTTTTAAAATAAGTTACTTTTAGTAGTTCGAATTTGAAATAAATATTGCTGTTTCTAAATAATGAAATTTTGATCGAACGCTTATTTAATTTTTCACTCCAAACCTAGAAAAATTGACCATACTCGATATTTGTCAACTGCAAGAGATTATTTTTGTTGAGAATTTTTAACTAACAAACCATCACGCCGTTTCCCCGCAGGGTTAGGCAGAGAGGACGGGCCGCCAAACAACTCGATCTTGGCACTTCTTGCCTCATTCACAGTCATACATACTTTTTTACATAATTTAAAAAAATATGAAATTTCACTTTTCTATATCTCGTTTATACAATAAAAAATATTTTTAAAAGTTTATTCAAATTTAACATTCTAATTATGAAATTAAAAGTTTAATTAAATGTTACATTCTAATTATAAATTCAAAATTGTATGCAAATGTTACGTTCTAATAATAAATTTAATAGCCCTATATTATATTCTAATTATAAATTTAATTTAGAGAAATGTAATTTAATTTTGTAATATTCAAAAAACTGTTCCTGAAAAAAATAAGAAAACACACAGATTTATGTCTCAAGGAATATTCCCAAGGAAATGAGATTAAAAGAATTTGTCTCGGACTATAAAAATATTACCATTTGTTATTTCGGCTACTGGCATTATACCTAGCTCTCTCATTCAAAATTTAGGCGTTTTAGATCTGTCAAAGAATTTATGTATATATAAAAATGCAAAAATCAGTCATTTTAAATTCATGTAGGATTACGAAAGATTTTTTAAACATTGATATTGTGGGATCAGTATGATTTATAGGTCCAGTTAGGAGTTCTACCGAGATATGAAAATATCTGGAGTCGGTGAATTATTTTTCCATTTTATCTGAGTTGACGTGTTGTCTTGTATTGTTTTGTATTTATTATGCTAACATGATGCACTTGCATAATGTGGAAAGACTTGATGATCATTTGTGGAAAAGTGTGTGGAAGGGTTTAGTTTTTCCGTTTAAGTTTTTTAGTTTTTGTGGGGAAGATTTAACCCGGACATAAATGCGGAAATTTTTTTATGTTTAATCGAATGTTACGTTTAATAAAATTTCTTCTTTTTAAGATTTTATTCTTCGCATCTAGAGTATATGTATGTGTATCTAGAAATAATCTGAGTATAATTATTATTTTTCTTTTTAAAAATGTATTTCCGCACGATAGAAAAAAGGATACAAAACACTTTTATGAACGCTCGGTCATACATGTCCCTCAAAGGCCTGGAGATCCGCTCAACTCGATGAGTAGGTATTTGAAGGAAGTTTAAAAATTATCTTTTTCCTTCTTTGGTATCAAAACTAGTAAAATAAACTTAACAAACATCTAATTTTGCCTTACACTATTATTTAACATTGAATTCATAAATGAAATCCTCATATTCACATTGCTGAAGTTCAAATACATTGTCATTGCTTTCATTAAATTGCTTCGTATCCATAAATGGTAATAACTGTATGGAAATGAATAAATTTAGAAAAAAAAGTTTTTTGCCCTTTATAATACAATCAAAAATAATTTTTGACTGATGGTAAGGAAGTCCTGTTTTAACTAGATCGTTTTGCATTTGATTTTTTCTGTAAGTTTGTTAGTACTTTCTGTTTCCATTTTAAGACGGTAGCTGTTTTAATGGTTCAGTGAGTATGTCTTTTTCAAATTCTTATTGTTTTTACGTATATAGACTTTTTTAACAGCATTTTTTCAATATGATGGTACCTACGCGACAGAAGAAAAAAATACTGTTTGTGAGATAGTGACTTTTCTTTGGACAAATGTTTAGTTCCTAATTTGAAATTATTATTATTATTACGAAAAGATATATTCTATAACTAAGTGGGAAGGTACCTTTTTATGTACTCTCTGACAAATCTTATGATTTCAGAGGAAATTTTTATTTTAAATTATTAAAAAATAAATATTAGAAACATACTTTTTTGGATACGAGATCTTCTGTTCACAGAACGTCCAGTTTATTGCGGTACTGCCAAAAAACTAGAAACTCTAATTGCTTTTTTTATTATTACTCCTACGCGCAATAAACGTTAGACAAAGAGGACGTGGAATTTTAGTAATTTGAAACCAAAAGTAATTCTCCTTATTACTTTTCGTAAAATAGAATAATTGGGAGTTTTCACAACTTAACAGTCTTTTTAAACTTACGTTTCAACAACTGAGTACAATCATTATTTAATTTATTAACAATATCTGTATTTCAATAGTAGGTATAGCCAAAAATCAACATATTAAATTAATGTCAAAAGAAACAGTCAAAAATCGATTTTCCCATTCCTTAAAAATTGTTGTAGATGAAATGAAAACTTTTTTGTTTTGTTTTAATATACCAGCAAATATCTTACTCATACTGACTTTTTTAAACAACTGCCTATTCTTGCAAATAATCACCGCAGAACAGAATTTCAAAACATCTGTAAGACATCGTGAACTATTTGAAAGTCATTGTAGAAGAAGATAATACCAATAAATCTAAATGAAACATGTAATATTTTCGCCTTTTCACCATTTTCTTTTACTTGTTTAAAACAATATAAAAGTTTCTTCTCTCTTGGCTATGACCGATATTTAATTTTTTCTCTAAGGCTTTGCATATGTGTTCGCAGGGATGGAAAATTCCTCCCCTACAACACATAAGCCTCCATGAAAATTGGACCCTTTTCTTTGATATCTACAGAAAGCTACTTAAAGCTCTCTTGTACTATATATCTTTATAGACATATGTACTTAACTAATTAATACGTTATTTACGAACTTGAACGCAAATATTTCCGTATTTATATTGTAATTAAATTCCATCAAACGTTGTGTAATTTTTTGATTTATGATATAGGATTTTAATTACCTTCATTTTTTTTTTGTGGTAACCCCCTTGGTTCTGATCGAGGTGTTGAGTTTCACAATTTAATTGGTCTTTCCATTGCAAACCTAGACTTAAATGAATTCCCTGAATGAGCTAACTTTCCTAATGTAATTATTCTGATTCCCTGCACCCTAACAAAATCGTAGTTAAACGCTGATAAAAGATATTATACATGTTTATTTGGACAGGTAATTTGATATAACTCAAATGGTTAATTGTTAGTAAATTTGATTTTAGTAAACTCTTGTGTCTGTGTGGCGCCACTCCTTTATGATTCTGCTGCTATAAGGTACATGTAAAGATTGATTTAGTAGGTTAATGTAATTAGTTAATTGCATATTTGACGAACTCGGAATAGCCCATTTGCTGGCATAATTTGGCTCCAAATCCTCCTGCAAGTAAACGAGATGATCGTGAGTCAACAAGAAATTTGCACAATCCTTTGACACGGCTCTTTGATTGATACCTAAGTTATCGCGTCCCAAAAGCCTTCCACGTCATCATGTACTGTCTTCAAGTTTCCCCTCGGGTCTCGAAACCCCCAAATTCCGACTCCTCCTTGGACTACACTTTACTTAGGGCGAACCGGTTTCGTCCTATATACAATCATATACTCACGGTTGGTGTGGACTTACGGGTCGTGAATCCTCATTCCACGTTTAAAAGAAAATGCGAGAGTGGTCTATAAGACCTAAAATGCAAGCTGTATGCAGGCCCGCATTCTCCAGTAAACAGTACATACGAATAAATATATGTATACATACAGTTTGGGAAAGGTTTATAACTCGCAATACGAGGCTATCTACCTCGCATTCCGAGCTCGGATCTCGCACGAAGAGTTCTGCGAAACTCTAGGATTGGTAACCGAATATATACGTAAGAATAAGGTTATACTAATAAATACTAGTAGAATAAGGTCTTATTTGATAGTTTGTTTTGGAGAGCTATCGAACTCCAGGCTTTTGTTTGTTTGGTTTTGACGTTTTTTATTTAAGAGAATCGCCATTTCTATTTGATTTGGTTAATGGTCTTGTTATAGGAGCGACCACTGCCTCCTATTGATGAACTGTATTTGTTTTAAATTTTTCCTCCAGGGTTCAACATTAATTTTTGTTCATCCTATCCCGTGATTTTCTAATTGTTTCAAGTAGTTGGTTGCCACATTAGAGAGTACTCGACTCTCAAATGTCTCAGGCAACTGATGGGGTTCTGTATGAGCACCCAATCAATAATATTCAAATGTTTCGTACAATTATTCGATATAATCCTACTAACCCGTGATTTTTCAATTGTCGATTGTGATTGATAGGTATTTGTAAGCACGCATCTTCCAGCTGTTTCAAGTAACTAATAAAACTGTGCGATTATCTAATCAATGGTATTCAAATGTTTCATGTAATTTTTTTATATAAATCTGGCTAACCCGTGATTTTTCAATTGTCGTTTGTGATTGATAAGTATTTGAGAACACGCATCTTCCAGCTGTTTCGGGTAATTAATAAAATCCTTTGTGACTAACTAATTATGGCCAAGGTCGTTTCCAAACTATGCGGTTGACCCAATTCTCCAGTGATCCTTTGTTTTATCAACAAATTGAACAATGTAAACATCTCATTTGACCCACTAACCCAGATGTGAGATTGTTTATTTCAAAAAATATCTCGCGCTCTCTTTGTGATTCAGTTTTGTTACCGTTTATTGTGCGTAGTTAATTTAAATATTTTTAATTCCTTTATTGAAGTTAAACTATTTTTCATTTTCCGAATTTAGTAAACTTACTAGGTTTAATTGAAGAATAAATATACATATATAAGTACACATATCTCGATTATCAAAATATGTTAACTAAGAGTACATATATTAATAAATAAATATAAAATATATGATTCTACATAGTCTGGAATATTAATAAATACATATTTTCTTTTTCAATAATATAGATATGTCCTCGGGTAGGTATTAAAATCGTTACCATTTCGATGCTTCGATTAATAAATAAAATACATATATATAATTACATTACTCATATATATATTCTTTATATACAATATTTTACTTTACTTTTATATAGATAAATACACAATATATATATATATATATCAATGTGTAATTCCTTTTTGTTGTTTTTACTTTAATATTCAATTGGCATACTTCCACTTCACAGCCCTTCTGTGTCTCCTGGGACCTGAAAATTATTTATAAAAGGAAAACTCACCCCAATCAAGGTATTTCCGGTTGGGTGTACACAACAACCTTGATGAAGAAAAACTACCTAATTAATTGTATTTTTCAACTAATTTCAAAATAAATCTTTTCGACTATTTATTCCTATATAATATTTTATTCTCGCTTGAATCATATAAATTAGCTGATATTTAATTTTTCTTCCGAACGAAATCCTAATCCAGAAAACCCGTTGATTTAATAACACCTTTCTAGTTTAGGCTTTTGAATGATAGCTGTTTCAAATTCTTTTTCGAAATGATAGACTGATGATTAAAATTCCGGTTAAAACGACAAACACTTTTAACACTGTCGCTATACGCACGATGGATTTTAATTGATCAATTTTTTTGATTCTAAATTTCTTTTTATATATTTTTATAAGAAAATTTTTTCCGAATTGCGCAGACTTTTAATTATCTCGATTCTTAATAAATTAGTTTCTTTTCCGAACTATTACTTTTAGAACAAAGGTTTGAGCATTTGTTGTTATTTCTTTTCGAACTGTCTAGATTGTGTTTATTTTAAACTAAGACGTAAATATTTATTATTAATAATTTTAAACAAAATTATAATCTATTTTTAAATATCAATTCACGAGCACATCCACTTTAATTTAAGTATGACAAACTCTTAAATTTAATTTGAATGTTTTCACTTTGAATGAAATAATTATTTTTAGAATTTAATTAATTCACAATTCACTTTTTTGCACTTCTCACTTTACTTTTTAAGCACTGAGTTTAAATTATATTTATTTATTAACACTGTTTAATTAAATTAAAACAGACTTATTAAAATTTCACTGATTTTAGCACTTGTACTCTTTCCGAAGTCCAGGGGCTTATTCAAAATTTAACACTTAAAGATTTTTCACTGTTAATCCTACCAAAAACGTAGTACTGCCACGTAACAACTTTTCAAATCCTCGGCGCGACTGTCCCAAAACTGGTGTGTACCCCTATTTTATACCCCTCTCAGGTTCCAAAAGACGTATCTGAATTTCCTTTGGTAATCAATTCTATCTTTTACCAACTCGCAAATCCGAACATCCCTCCCATCAATATCGATTGTGCTTCCATAAGATGTTCTGCTTTCCGGCTCTAGGCGGTGGTCAGTTTCCATCTCACAAATCTAAATCGATAGGGTCCGAATCGGGTAAGTCTGTGTTAATCGCCCAAGCTCCCTTTGTCCTCTGCTCATACAAAATGTAGTTAAAATCTCATGATTTTGCGTTCCTTTTTTTCTCAATTCGCGATAGGTCCGTCCTCAATAACATATATGCAGATCTCAATTTTATGCATCTCGTGCAAAAATTGTTTAAATCCATGTCGAAATCTTTACTACGCATTTTTGAATTTCGATTTGTTTAAATTCTACTTAATTTTATTGTCGCTTATATGAGCTTTTCCATTTCCACCCGTACTTTCCATCTTTATGTCGCAGATTTGAGTTTTTCCTTATCTTTTGGATTTTCTTTTATCCGCGACGTCTTTTTGCACAATTTTCTTCTTTATTTTTTTGTTATTTCTCATAACTCTATAACTAATTATTTTCCAAGTCGTATTTATTTATTTCACGGATAAATTTGAATTGTATCACTTTTCTCCACTTGGATTATTCTTTATCTCCGTTCTTTACCCTTCCTTTTATCTTCCTCTCACTTTTCCCGATGTGTGTGGTCTCCAGGAAAATTTCATACTTCATTTATTATTAATAAATATATAGTTTTCCACACTTCTATGGAAGATATACCTAATTTGACTCTGGGATATCTGTCACTTTTATTGCCTGATCCAATCTCCGCCCATTCTCCATCCCTCACTTACAAGATTTTACATAAATTATACGTCTGGACATATGTTTACGCCTCAGATTTTATGTACTATGGTCGTAAATTTTATTTAATTTCAAACCTATTAATTTTAATCTCTTTTGCCTAATCTAAATATTCCATAAGGTCCACGTTAAAGTTAATCGTCTCTCCAATCGTTTATTACCTTAACGTAAATAAAAATCATGTTCGGATTTCGATTGTTTATCCTTCAAAATATACATGAGACCGCCAACCTTTTATCTTGTTTCGATCCCTCTGTAATATTGTGTAACTCTAATATATCTACCCTGATAATCATGTAAAATGCCTACGTTTTCTGAATTTAATCTATCGCTATATGTTTAGTTTTATTGCCTTCCTCTGATACTCAATTTTCATGTCCCTGGGACCTTCGTAGCAGTTCAAAATCTCTGTATTATCCTTCCATTCGATTGCCGCACTTTTCTTAAATGTGTATTTTTTTTGCGAGATTTTTCATTCAAAATTGATTTACCAATATGTCCGTTTCATCTTAAATTGATAACGATTAATTTCCATTGTTTCCAAAACTCTCACCTCTCTTTAGTACGATTTTTATCGAACATGACACCCTCCTTCTATCATAAATAATTGTACTACAGTTGAAATTCCGCCAGTAACTTTCCTTCGCTTTTCCCGTCCTTTTTTTATACTATCACGTTTATAATTTTTTTCATTGCATTTTTGTGTGTGCGCTTTACAACTTGTAAAACTTCCAAGCACCCGATTTCAATGGTTCGATACCCCATAAATGTCTCAGTTATTGTAAACATTCCCAGGAGTTTGTCACCTTGAAAGTCGATGTTGACCCTAAAGTGCGTTCACCTCTAATTTCTGTGAGAATCGAAATGTCGTTAATTATCTTTTTTATTGCCCGATCCACAGTTCATTCCTTTGTCTGTATTTGATGTACGCCTCTCCGTTCACTGATTGGTTACTCAAAATTTTATAGCTCTTTGTTCAGATCTATTGGTTGACAAAATTCAATATTTATTTTTAGGCCTAGGAAAGGGGAAGTACCAGTCGTCCTAGACGATTTTACGACCTCTCTGCTTTCGTCCCGGAACCTTGATTTAATTTCAACTATTACAGGTGTCTACTGCAAGCAAGCTGGATCAATTCTTTCGCCGCCAGATGTCGTTAGCATGTCCGTTTTCATAAATAATTTGCATATTTTCTTGCAGCTATGGTTTATCTGTTTTTTTTTTCACTGTGATTTAAAGCCTTTCATCACAAACAGAATAAGACATTGAAAAAGGTAACGGCCTCATCTGGGAATCGAATCCCAAGATCTCTGTCTTGCCTGGACAACGCCTCCAATCACTCAGCCATTGGGACCTAATTATTTTATGTCATTTGTTGATCTTATATTTGGTAAGGTTTATTCAGTTATTTTGGAATTATCTTATTCTACAATGATTTTCATACAGTTCAAGTTAAAGGATTACAAATGTTTTTAAATTCTATTGTACGGTGATCACATGTAAGTATGACCTTAAAATGTTATTTAAATAAGTAACTCTAATAAATTAACACTCAAATCATTTAACAGGAAATGCGATTGACTGATAAATTTCTAGTAACTGAAAAATAATATAATAATACGCACAATATTTCTTATTCACAAGATTTTAAAGTTTTTTCCCAGCTTGAAAAAATGATGCTTCTAAAAGCAATAATACACACTTTTTTATCTTTGATTAGATACTGCCTTCGTTCATCTGAAATAAAACACACAGTTTCGGAAAATAAAGACATACGAAACGCTTTCTGTCATAAATTCATTTAAAAAAGGGTATCTTCAGTTATATCTTTAGCCAATCTGTCGCATTGGTTTCTTTCATTCTAATATCCGAACACTTAAAGTCCTTCACACGATCCCCATTCAAACGATTCAGATGTCGAGCTCTTATGAGAATTTGACGATCACTTTAGGATATGATGATATACTGCTGCAGTGGCTGTCGGTTCTGAGTTCGTGCGGAGTGTGGGTGAAATATCTTCGGTGGCTGTGAATTATTCCTTATCATTTGGAATATTCTATTTTAGAAAGCTGACTGCCGCAGACGTGTAATGTTATATAATGTAGAACTTTATTTTGATTACAGATTCCAGGTATTTGAATAAATTATTATTTATTATATATAAATTCGTACCTACAAAATGAAAAATATAGCTCTTTCATAGAATGAACATTGCAAAACTTTGAAATTTAAAATAGTTTTTTCTTTTAGATGGAGGCGTGAAACGTCACATTTGTTGGGTTATTATTACATTATTAATATATATATTATTCGGTATAAATACATATGTTAGTGATAAGTTTTAGGCATTGCACAATAGTTTTTTATTTGTTTTCATTTTTTTATATGCCTCACAAGAATCCCAACTGCTCCCAACCGCTTGGAGCCAGTGAGAATATGACATCCCCAATTGAGGTATGTTATGCGGCCGAGGGTAGTGGAGAGGGAAAAAAGATGGGGTAGAGAAAGTTGGGGGAGTACCTGGCTATTCAGATATGGTCACTAAACAAGGTTAAAAACCATTTCAAGCAACGTTTCAATTCTGAATAGTGATCTTACACCAGGGTGATACTAATAGTATCTGGAACGTACCGCAAGTATATAAGTATGGAGTTCATATTATTTTAAATGAATAAATTGTAAAATAACACAAATTACTCAAATATAATTTACTTGCGGACGCCTTCGTGATTTAAACTGATATATTGAAATAAATTGCAAAACAACAAACCCGTGATGTCACATTTTGTCTTGTATAAAAAACCCAGCTCTTTTGTCAAATGCACCTTGAAAATAATTTTTAACTTAAGGCGATACAAAACTATAGTAACGGAGGTTTACTCGTCGCTCACATTATAGTTATTTCTGATAAACGTGTTACTTAAACCACAAATGGTTCTAGAGCGATAATCCTGGCGGATGTAAGTTATTTATACTTAATATTAATACAAACAGGACCTTACCGTTAAAATATTTTATTTAAAACGGTTTGAAAATTTTATCAAACGTTTTTCAACTATAAAATTAGCGGTAAACACAAGACTTTAGAAACATTTGAGATTTTATTAAAACAATCATCAATAATCAAAATATAATTAAAATAAACCCCACGGAAAGTTCTACCTTCTAGGCCTGCTCGAGCAAAGTCGACCGTAGATCCGTGCATTACGCCAGGCCGCGCGCTGAATATTGTTTTTACACGACTTCATCACTTATGTCGTTAAGACACATTATTTTAGAAATTTTGTAGGGAAAATTCAGCTTCATGTCCGTCCAATACAACGGGGCCGCGCGTCGCATATTTTGTGCACGGCTGCTTCACTTACATCGTCAAAATTCTTACTTTGTTTCGTCCCAATTTCCAATAATTTAAAAATAAAACTAACCACTATTTATGCCACCTAATCAAAACTACGGGAGAACCTTGGTTTTGGTGGTCCTAGAAGTTTTCACGAAACAGAATGGTATATGCACTGAATCACCTTCTCAATACTGCTTTACACTCCACATTATAAAAAGTCATGTAAATCACTGTTATCATAAATAGTATTATATTACTATGTGAAACAATTACTGCTTTATGTAAATAATTAAATAGTAAAAAAAATAAAAGGTTGATACCGTTTAACTTAGATCATTCACAAATGAAAAAAAAAACATTACAAAACGCGATGGTGGATGCAGTCCTTTAAAAGCGTGCACCCAATTCAAAGGTTTGGGGCGGTAGTAAAAAAAATATCTAAACTGGAACATAGTTCGTAGGTTTAATGTAGGTCCGTAAACAGCAGACACTCTTCTAGAACCCCCTCCCCCCCCCTTTACACAACCTATAACCAAGAGCATCTGGCGGGATGGGGAACGCCTGGAGCTAAGCTGTGCATTGAACCCTCCCAGGATACAACGTAATAGCTAGAAAGCAACATTTGAGGAATTGTGTGGATAAGTGTTCACACGCGGAATGAAATGCGAATTCCTTTAGTCCTTTGGTTTTAGAAATTTTACTGAATATATTTATTTATTTTTATTCATCTAGTACAAGATATACATATTATACAGTTGTAAAATGTTTTGACTGTCCAACTAGGTCAACTAGGAGGAATTCCCGTATTACGTCAATCAAAATTTGGACGAATGAGCATAAGTATTTTCAACAAAAAATCGAGAAAAAGAAAGTTTGTTTTTGTTTTTGTTTATTTATTCATTTTTAAATATACTGTTACTTTGGGTTTTAATGTAAAACCCAAAGTAGAAGCATAAATTAATTATATTACATAGTGTATTCAAATAGAAATAATAATAAAACAATTGAAAATTATATGCAATTAAATATAATTATTTAGTTTATGCAATTAAACTTACGTTTTCTTCAAAAGATTAATATGATTCAATTTTTAAAAATAATCTCAAATTTCTTCGAACATTGTTTCATATTTAAACCAACACGCTTTTTCACATATCTCCATAATAAATGAACATTGTGAAACTTGATAATGTTATTTTACTTGTTGGTTCTGAGTACAGAATCTAAGAAATAATTTCCAAGGAAAAATATTAAACTTTCAAAACCGCAAAACGGAGATTAATTAATTAATGCAACTCGTATTTAGTTTCTTTCAACAAGTAAGAGGGTTAGAAATATATTCGTTGTTATTATAATAACATTACATTATTCTCTTTAGTACTTAGCACATTTTTTTCTCGTGTTTTTCCATGTCTTTTCATTGCGAATTACTCGAAAATCATTTATAGCTGGAGCTAAAAATATAATTTCTTTGCTTGGCAATTATTTCAGCTGGAGGTCCAAAAAAATTGTGTAACTTATTTGTTTATTTTTATTATTTGTTCTTTGTTTTTTTTAATAACAAATTGTTGTGTTTCCCGAAATGAATTTTATAAACTCATTGGGAATAATACATTATTACTTTGTTATCATTTTGTAATGTATTATCTTGTAATAAAATAAATAAAAATGATGTTTTGTTTCTTCATTTTCCTTTTTTGTAACAAATAGAAATAATGCTATCCTCACTAGAATCTTTCATTGCCAGGATTTCATTAATATGGTATTGACATTTAGTAGTATGAATAAAATGAATTTTTTATAAATATATTATGTTTCAGATATTTTTCTAGGGTCGATTTGGTATTTGAGCAGAGTTTATTTATGTTTATCCGTGATTCGCCTTCCAAAAGCATGCTTAAATTGTAGTTGGGCTACTGACAAAGGTCATTTTTGAGAAAGAAAAGTGGCATTAAATACTTTTATATAATAATAAACATAATTCTTATATTTTCTTCATTTTTGTCTAACAAATAGAGATAATACCTAGATAGTGTCCTCACTGGGATCTCTCGAGCTTAGGATTTCATTTGCATATTTAAATTTCATAGTACGAATAATATGAAGTATTTATAGAAAATATTGAGTGAATAGCGTATGTACCTATTATTTTTATTTGGAAATCTTCACTGTAGGTTTAGGATTTTTAATGAATACAGTTATTTTTACCGATTGATGTTAAAGAAGCTAAGAGCCTTGCTGCTTTTCGTGGGTTTTGCCTAAATACGATAAAGAATAAGTTTTAGATATATTGTAAAGTGTCCTTAATGTAGTAGAAATAATAATTATTTTTTGGTAAACTAATGTTTTTAAGACAAGATTTTTTTATGCATAGCACAAAGGGTAACAATTATTTTACAAGCAATAATTGTTCGCCTGAAACACTCATCCATTAGTTTACCAAAAAATAATAATTAATATTTGACAAGTTCAAGTTTTTGCACAAAAACGGCGCTATACAAGTTATCCAAGTATTATTATTATTATTTCACCTAAAAATGTAGACAATTTGTCTCGACGCCATCTAGTGAGAGAGTTAGCACTTACAATGCCTTTCTCATATAAAATAAATTTGGTTGTTTTCAGGTGAAAAATGTAACAAATGTTGAATGAAACACTAGTATATATTGAATAATTTCGCGGGTAAGAGATAAGCCGCCATAGCTCAGTGGTCAGAGCTGTCGACCGGAAATCGAAGGGACACGGGTTCGAGTCCCGTTGGCGTCATGTATCTTTTATCAGGAGATTTTTCAATGTGGATGAGTGTTTCAGGCGAACAATTATTGCTTGTAAAATAACTAGTAGAAATAAGTTTTTACTAGATATTAAAATATAATTTTATTACAAAATAAAAAAGGTATATTTTTCAAATAACCTATTGAGTCTAGTGTTTTTCTTTTAAGAATTTTAAAATATATTTTTCCCTTATAAATTAACATTATTTTTCTTGGGCTCTTTTATTGTAGGACAGTGCAATTAGCGATTCGCGATCGAAGTAATTCCGGTAGTCCCAATTTTTTTATATGTTATATAAACTGATTCCCTGATGTAAAATCCGAGTTTCCGACCTTGGCGCACCTGTGCTCGCGCCGCCATTTTGAAAAAACTGGCCGAAATCGGGCCAAAATCTAGTTTTTCCCAAATATCTCATTTTTAATGCAAATTTCGGCTAAAATATCTTAACAAGTATAATAGAACATAAAACAACCTACAACTTTTGTAGAAACAAATTTCAGAGGTACCGAGGTAGAAAGTCGTAAAGGTGCGTATATTTTTGAAAAACAAGTTTTTTGCGCGACTAGGTTTGGTTGTTTATAAATACCTCGTTTGCAGTACAATTTTGTGAAAAATTTATTGATAATAATTTTGTAGAAAATAAAATTTCATTTGAAAATAAAACATAATTCATATTTTTTATCTCTATTACGTATCCAAACTCTAATCCACCAAAACCAGGCCAAAAATTGAAACAGAGGTTAGGTGTTTTAAACTTGGCATTCCTTGATTTTATTTTTCTTTAACAATTATTGTTCTAAGAACATATACGTTGACAACAATCGTCATGCCTGTGTCAGACCTAGCTATAAATATAGTAGATAGACTATTTCAGCATATCGGTCGCCATACATTCCCAATGGAAAGACCACTAAAATAGGCCAATCCACTACATTTGTGCTCGCAGCTTGGTCTGACTTGCCTATCAACGTAATCACATACATTTAAGATTATTAATACAATTTTTTTTTTTTTTTTTATTGTGTTTATTTCTTGCTAGAGCAATCCCGATGAGTAACAGAACTCATTTTAGGACAGGAGGAACTTACAATTCATATGTAGGAGGTAGTAGGAACAATTTTACAACGGTATTTTGATATCAAATATAAGTTTCACATTCAATACAGCATAAAAATTAAAAATTAAAATAATGACACGTTAAGTAGAACAAACAACAATAGAAAACAAGTACAGAAAGAAAAAAAAAACATGGATAAGATACAACAAGAAATGACAACACAGTTACATATTTTCATTTTTAAATGTAGTTAAAAAATATTCTTTTAAAGCATTGCTTTGCAATTTTTTATTGTGGTGGATGTGTTTGTACATATCTGGAAGCGAATTATATAGTGTATAGGCAATATAGTTCAGTGATTTTAACCCATATTTTGTAGTGTGTGTTTGAGGAATGCGGATTTTATTGTTATTTCGAGTATTGTGGTTGTGGATGTCTTGATTGTAAAGTGGCTTGATGTTGGTGTGAGTTGATTTTTGGGTAATTTGTAGGATGGTGCTTGTGATTTCATATTTAGGAAGGATTGTAATTGGAACGATACCAGAAACTGAATAGATGTCCCTAACATGAGTGTCCCATGGAAGTTCAAACACATTTCTGAGAGCTCGGTTTTGAGCCACCTGCAGGTCAGCTATCAATTTCTTTGAGGCAAAACCCCAGATACAGCAGAGATAGGAAAGGTGTGAATGTACCATGGCATAGTATACTGAAGTTAGTAAAGGAATGGGTAGTAACCCTTGAAGCCTATATAGTACACCAGTTATAGGGGTAATTTTCTCTTTTATATGATTTATATGGAGATCCCACGTGAGTTGGGAATCTACGATCAGACCCAAATATTTTGTGTTCATTTTCTTTTCGAGGCAGTTGTCTCCAATTTTAATATCGAGTCTGAAATTTTTCTTGTTACCGAAAAGTTAAGATGATAAGGTACATAAAAAAGATAAAAAATTGGTATTTTCGTAAAATTAACATTTATTGACATTCTTTTCTTTATTAGTTAAGTTGTCAGCATAACAAAAAATAAAATTAATGGTAGATCAGTTTAGACAGAAGTACGAGTCCTTGACTATAGTTTCTTACTTCTGGCCCTGAATAGCTTCTACATCTGTCTTATCACCCAAAGTTGTGGCGACTGGGTCATCATATTCCTCGTCATCGTCATCAACGAAGGCTTCTACAGCATTCTCGCAGGAGTTGCCATTGCAATGAATGCAGAGTAGGGAACATTTCAAACCCGACTTCCTGCAGGTGCACTTTTCATCGCAACCTTTTTTGCATTGACAGGATATGAAGTTCAGAAAGGCCTGAGGTGCAGCTTCCTTCAAAATTGTTACTGGAGTAAGTAACCCAACAGCATCCTTTTTCCACCCCCATTCAGTCGGATCTTTATCGTTACCAAGCCAAGTCTGCACTTGCAAGTATGTTCTTGAAGCGTGTTGCTGGACTGCATCTTTGGTGGGTGGTAGCCTGGATAAATTTAATTTGTTCTTTTTTACTCCTTTGACAAAAAAGATGTACATAAAATTTTCCAAATTTGATTTCTCGTTGCCGCCACACAAAAGTGCAAATATAGTTGTTCGGCAGCCAAAGTGATTGTTTCTGTCTTTGCTTTTGGGTCTTGAAATACACGAACAAGTTCATTCACTGAGTGGTTCTTGAGAAGAATATTACAAAATTTGTGTTTGCCTTGACCGAACGGAGCTCCAGTTGTATCGCAACCACTTATGGCATGAAGGAATAAAATGTTTTCAACTATTTCGATGTGTTTAAAACATTTGTTCGAGTACAACGCGTTAGGTGATTTACCTTTTCCAACTTTCTGGTAATATATGTTGGGAGGTGAGAGAGCTGTGAGGAGTACCAGCAGATCAATATCCTGACCAACAATTATGACTACATCATGTTGAGATGACAACGAATTTGCTGTGTTTACTATGAGAACTTCAGCATCCTCTTCAGCTTGTACTGTCGTTATGTGGGATCGTGCAAATTAGGTTCTGAGTAGGGAAATAAAACGAGACTTGTTCTTCTCATTTCCCAGAAACTTTTCCTGTGGCACTTGTGGGTGCATGCTTTCAAAAAACAAAACTTCAGCAGAAGTTGTAAATCTGGCACGCCGTGCTCTTTCCACCCCTTTAGTGCTTTTCTTTTCCATAGAATCTGGGTATCCATCGAATACAACTACTGCATTGGATCCATAATGATTTTGTACATACCTGACATATTGCTGGAAAATTACTGAAAAAGGTTGAGCACGACCCCATACAACTTTGTGCAGTAAATATCCTCCATCAATTACGTGTATTTTACTGCTTCGCAGTTCTGTATTATTTGGTAGAGGGTTGAATGATGAATAAAATATAGACTAGGCTATACTATACTATAATATATAACAATACTATAATAGAGGCTCAAGACGTGACACGCGGCAACTGAAGGGAACCGGAGGGGAGGAGTAGAAGGGTGGGGGGTAGCCCCCCATACCGAAGTGCCCTCTAGTAAATTTATAGATGAATGTATTTAAAAATGCAAACAAAAATCTAATAACGTGATAATAAACCGTGATAGATTTTCTGTGCGTACCTACCTAGATTTGTTTATTCTTTATATCGGTAAAAAAACTAAATAAACATAAAAACCGCACAGCTTTTTTTAAATTTTATGTTCTACATAATTGGTATCAATAAAAAATTCATGAAATTCCACTGGAAACGAGGTATTTATAAAAAACCAAACCTAGTCGCGCAAAAAACTTGTTTTTTCAAAAATATACGCACCTTTACGACTTTCTACCTCGGTACCTATTAGAGATAGAAGAAATTTGTTTCAACAAAAGTTGTAGGTTATTTTATGTTCTATTATATTTGTTAATATATTTTAGACGAAATTTGCATTAAAAATGAGATATTTGGGAAAAACTAGATTTTGGCCCGATTTCGGCCAGTTTTTTCAAAATGGCGGCGCGAGCACAGGTGCGCCAAGGTCGGAAACTCAGATTTTACATCAGGGGATCAGTTTATATAACATATAAAAAAATTGTGACTACCGGAATTACTTCGATCGCGACCCCCTTTTTGGCGCTAATTGCACTGGCCTATTGGTGTTCAAATGCCGTTTAATATAACACTTATTAATTTCACATTCGGTTCCATCTCCGTTGAATTTTTTTCAATTGTGCATTTTTTGTCGTCAACGAAATAAATTGTGATTTTTGCGATAATTCGTTTGAGTTATAATTTTGAAGGTACTGGTGATGACAACGATGTGAATGACAACGCTGGTGAGCTCACCGATTTGCGTAACAGTATGGGCTTGGGGTGTGTTGTCTTGTAATTTTTAATACTTTTTAATGTGAAATATTGTTCAATATCTAATCAAGGCGTTCAAGGTGCTAATAAATAATTTCACAAGTAATTAGTAGTAACTTAAGATATGTAATTTTTTTCTAACACAATTGAAAAAAAATCATTGCCAAGAAGCTTTGTCAAATTTTGAAACCACGCAAAACTGGAATGTGCACTTTTATAATTCACCATGCACCCCATCACCGCAATGTGCATTTCCATATCCCGCAGTCTTTGGTCTGGAGAATGGCAAATTTCTTCCCGCAAGTTCATTTATTTGTTAAACTCTTTGGCTGGTACCTCTTCTTTGTCACCAAATCCTGCCCCCAAGACAGTTCGCTCACTGAGAAAAGGCACATTTATCATTCACAATGCACCCCATCACCGCAATGTATCCCGCGGCTTTTCTGTATCCCGCAGCTTTTGGTCGGTAGGATGGCAACTTTTTTCCTGCAAGTTCGATGTATAAGATGTTAAATACTCTGGCTTTTACCCCTTCTTTGTGACTATCGTTTACTGAGAAAATGCACAAAATATTTGTAACTCGTAATAGGATATAAAACTTTTATTTTGATTTTTGACATTTCGTGACAAATGACTTGCTTCCTGAAAACATTTTTCAAAATTTTTGACAAGGAAATGTATCTGGCAGCATTTTGTCTTTTACAGTCAGTGATTTTAGATTACAGGGCAGAAGGATTAATAGTCATATTATTTCCACTTTTTACTCGATTTAAATAAAATATTGGATATAAAATATTATAATAACATTGTTAGTGTTTTTCTGAAAACTATTAAAAGAAGACTTTTCCCATGGCTATAAAAATACGTGAACACTATAATTAACTAACTAACCATAAAGCCATTCCCCGCAGGGTTAGAGAGGGAGTATGGTACGCCACACATTTTTTTGCGCATACTTATTGCTACATTCTCATTCGTTTATCGTCTGTTTGATATAATTGTTTTATAGACTCTGGACAAAATATGACTAAAGTATTCAATTCGCTTGATCGTACAACGACATTCCCTGGTTACATGTCCCCAACTTCTTCCTTAGTTTACTTTAAGGTTTTATATTTTCATTTCCTCACTTAGATCCGCTCTGTGTATGCATCTAACCCACCGAGGCGTATTTTTATTTTACTGAGCAAAAATTTTTTTTTCAGTAAATAAAAGGTAAAATATATGGCACGAATGTGAATGGTAAAAGTCAGGGACGCCCGAAGAAGACACGGCGCGATCACGTGAACGAGATACTTGGGTCGGTCAATGTCAAAAGTCAAAATAATAGACGATTATGTGAATATGAATAAGGCAAGGAGTGTGTCACCGAGTTACTTGGCGGTCCGTCCTCTCTGCCTACACCTGCGGAAAAACGGCCTGATGGTTAGTTAGCTAGTTGAAATGGCAAATCGATTATTCAAGAGACTGAAATAGTAAATGTGTTATTTATTTCCTGCAAACTATTTTTTTATGTATTTTTTTAATTTTTTATTTTTTATTTAATATTTGAAAAAATATATTTTTACACAGATAAGTAGTAATTCCCATTTAAATAAAAGAAGATAGCACATAGGTTAAAATTTGATATAGTAAAATAAAAATTGCCCTTTTAGTTTTCATTCGCATTTCCTTTGCTTGTAAAAAAGGAATGTTTGTTTATCAAATTGGATGCAAAAAGCAGCACTTTGTACCTTTTACCAATTTAGTCCATTGTAATTTTCGCAACAATGAATACTCTTGTGGATGACGTGTAATTAAAACATACGAGAAAAAAAGCTTTTCAGGAACTCCGGTATACTAGAATTTGTGAATGTGTTTTCACAGTAATTTCAATGACAATTTATTCTCATTTGAATCACACTCTTAGTAATTCAGTAGAAACATTTTTTCCCTGTGTGAAATATTCAAATTAAATATAAATATAAATACATGTAAAGCATAATAAAATGGTCCATCATTTAAATACCTATCTACGCTCCTGCGATAGTCTCCAGGACTTCTGCCGTCAGTTGTAAGGCGAGCTGCTTTTCTTGAAGTCCTTCGTTTCTTTGCGCAGGAATACGCACAGAGAGAGATGGATGGATGAAAGATGGTTGTTATTAAAACACTTATGTTTTAACAGATTAGTTTATTGCGTTTTAATTCAGATGAATTTGCAATGATTCTAGTTGTTAGCTCAGGGGTTTTAAGGTGTCGAATGTTAACTCAAAGGCTTTTAGATCTCGAATGAAAGCAAATTTTGTAAAACGTAGTAATACGAGAATGTCACAATGATTTGCACATTTTAACCCAAACTTGATGTGTTGACATAAAAACACATAAACAAAACGGAGCATAGACAGTTAATACAAAGAAAATATGACAGGAAAGGTGACACACAGACGCGAATTTGATGTAAAAGATTCTACACATCGAGATAAGAAATGTGAAGTTAATTTTAAATGATATATACGAAAACATTAAATTAAATATTTAATCAGACAACACAACACTCAACAACCTACGTAAATAGTGCATACGTAAGACATTATGATTAGAGCACGTATCACGCTAATAACCCCGTCCTTTGATGTAAAAAATGGGATTTGGATATTATTAACAACAGTTTCAATTTTCAATATTTTCAAGAAAATTCATGAAATTATCAAAGAACGACTTTAATAAACAACAAAAATTAAATAATATTTAAAAAAAATAATGAAGAAAAAATACTTTCACATAGAATGCCATCCATAAATAGGTACATGTGATCAGTATCTACTGCGGGCTGAGAGATCGCCCGGACCTTGCCTTGAGACGAAATACGGGCCAATTAAAATTAATAAGACATCCGTCGATCCTCGTTTCAATTATAGAATCTTATTAAATTTCCGGCATCCATTCCTGTGTTTGCGGAATTCAAGGCGTCACATCGGTGGACAAGACGGTGAAATAGGCTTGATAAATTCTAGGAACCCGAGGAAGATAAATGATTTTTATTACAACATTTAGATACGAGCCTCACGATTATACTGCATTTTATATGTAATGAATATAAATGGCCGGAGAACAACAACAATATTGCTCCAAACTTTTTCCGAGAAACAACAAACAATAATTATCTTGTTTCCCTGTTCAAGGAATTGACGGATTGTTATTTTCTCAATTTTGCCTCGGCTGTTATTTAAATTATCTTATTTTAAAGATCATCAAAAAAAACGCATGGATAATTTTTTTTAAAATTTTTCTTTATTCAATGTTTTTTTGAATATTGCAATTATTTATTGGACAATTTGTATAGCGCCGTTTTTGTGAGATATCACCTCAGGGGCGCTTTACAGTTAATGCAGGTATTACAAAAAATATAAATATTACAAAAATAAAGTGAAGTTATGTTAAGTAAAATGAAGTACAGGAACAGGTGACACGAAGATAGAAAATGGACCAGCTGCTGCAACGAGAGATTCCACCACGTCCACCAACAGTGCCAATCCGAGGCTCATCATCCTTCTAGGTATGTCTGCTGCTAATAAAGCGCTTACACCTCACATGGACGTTCGGCGAGTCCATCCTGGTGATTGTTGAAGCAGTGAATTCTGCCCGCGATAAAAGGCGAAGGTCGGGATAAGAACCTTGGGCTTAGCGAAACACTTGCTAGGCCCTTCAGAGTTTCCGATAATTTCGTTGAAAACATCTGGGGTGCATTTACCGATCGACGTTCAAATGTCAAATATTTTGAGCAAAATTAGTTATGTTAAGACCACCACATGCCCGTGTTGTGGTGGTTGAGATAATATTTTAAACGTTACGATTGCTTCTGATGATCGTTATCAAATGAATTAGGGAGGTGGGTTTAGGTACCGCCGCTCCGGGAATCATTTATTGGATAACCAACACTTCTGCCATAATTGACCACAAGTGCGAAACAAGTTTGGAGGTGTGTTCAGGATGCGCCTGCTCAGCAGCTGCGTGGCGTGCCGAATCGGGAGAGCTTAGTTTGGTGAGACCCTTTGACCTGTCAAACTGGTCTCCCGACCTATCGCCTTGCACCGTAGTAGGATAAATTCATATGTCCATCACTCCTGGATACACTGATCCCTCGATTCCTACCCAACTCTCATACCTTTTACAGTGCGGGAGTAGTTTCTCTATTGGCCGACAGAGCGTGATGTAACTGTTGTTAGTATTACATATAGTTAGTATTACATAGCAGCAAAAAACCCGCGAAGATGGTTTTTATTTGCTAGTTTCAAATTATTACATAATCAAATTATATATGGGATATTTACAGCACGTTCCAGAGTGTAAGATACGTATCACCCTGGTGTGAAAGCACCATTCAGAATTGAAAAGTTGATCCAAATGGCTTTAGCCGTGTTTGGTGAATCACCAGGTAGTTCCCCACCATCCCTTCTTCAGCCACACAACGTACCTCATTTGGGGATGCCACAGTCTCACGGGCTCCAGATGGGAGAAAAAACAAATAAAAAAATGTTTATATTTCTTCGAGTTCATCATCTGGGCAGATGAAATTATAGCACTTTACAAGTTAACAATATATAATAAACAGTTACTTCACTTGAATCACTTTAATTTGTTTTTGTTTAACGCTTTTCGAACACTTATTCATTAACATTATATTTTTACTTGCCGTTTATATGTAAAATACCAGAGTAATAATCTTACGAGTTGCATTCTGAAAATGTAATTCAAAAACACTTGCTGTGCTATGATGCTGAAATTGCGTCGCCGTAATTTGGAGCAGAAAAGGGTGTTCCCTTTTCTCTGTTCCAGGAAACTTGTAATTTGAAAAGGAGATTGCGCTATCCCAACCAGTACACAAAGTAATCGCCAGATTTCTGTACTTACCAGGTTGCTGCGGCCCGCACTTGGGGAGAACGTTCGATTGATCACAAGTCATCTTGTTCACATGAGCTAATGCACAGAATTGGCGAGCATGTGCTTCAAATAATGAGAGTAAAACAGCTGTTTTTTTACGGTTATTGTTTGTTACTTCCCGCACTTTTCTCGATGCGTGCCTCTCATGTACCAAAATCAAGCGCGTTATTGAAATTTTGAATTCCTGCTCTACGGTTGTTGGGAGCAGAATACAGTTGATAATGCCAGAAAAATTACATACATCATAACGAAACACTTGCAATAATTGAAAATTCTCAGAAAGTTAACCAAAAGTTGAAATAAGGACTAACTCACTCCTACTACTACCTTGGAATGTTTGTGTATGAATAATATAAGAGTTTTCTATAGTTTGTATGCACTTTACTACAAAGCTTTAAGAACTGTAGATCTACAGAAGTGCAAATTGGATCAGGTCTTTTTCTTTCTGACTTTCCATATAGATTGCCTATTAATTTATAATGTAAAGGAAATGAGTAGAGAATACATACAGAGAGAATTGAAGAAAATGTTAATTTGTTTAATGGGTTGTTTTATTGCTTTGTTTTCAACACAAACAAATTATTTTAGATGTAACATATTATATCTAAATGTATAAAAGAGACATTCGTGTACGAAAGAGATAGCATAATTATGCCGACTCGTATATTTGTGGCTTCTTTCAAAGTCTTACACATTTTTCTATTATAATATTATTATAACAAAAAAATAAAATTGCGTAACTGAATAGTAATATTTTTTTTAATTTTAATATCTAAAAACTATGAACAAAAGTAAAATACTTTTTCTTAAGTTTGATGATAGATAAATTCTTTAAACAATTTTTTCCAGGGAACAAATAGAAGAGTTTTCTAAGAGTTGAAAAAATTGTAAACATATTTAGATCAAGTGTAAAAATATAAATAACAAAGTAACAAACAACTGATTATAATTTAAATCTTCGTGGAGTTGAAAAATAACCACAATAAAAACAGCTATTTTTCATGACTTACACATTATATCTGTTGGCCAAACCAATCATTCAAAGAATGAGGAAAATATCAATTGAAATTTTAAATATCTTAGGAAGCAATTACGATAATTTCGCTCGAGGAATGGAAAATCAGCATTAAAAAACGATAAAAATGGCTAAAACAGGAGCTTGTTGTGAACTATTCAGTGTATAACAAAAATGTTTTTTTGTTATTTAGGACATTTGTAAGTTCGCTGGAAGGATTTCTTTATTTTCTCTGTGCAGGAAGTTCCAACAATAAACTTATTGTACAACAGATTGGATGCAGTGAAAATGGGATCACTAACACAAATAGGTACTGGCACGTAATAAGGCGATGTTCTCTTGTTGAACTGGGTGCCCTTTAGAATGAGATAACGTTTTCAGAGATGAGCGCATATCACGAATGTGCTGAAAGTGAAGGAAATTTTAGCGAGAATGCTAAACGCCAACTAATGAATTCTTAGGAACATGCTTTTCGTTTACCTAATTATTAGTACAAGCTATTACTATTAAGTTGACTTTACTTTTTGTTGGAAATCGCTAAAGGATTTTAATTTTTTTTTAAATTAAACATTTGTTTGTAAACGTATCAAAACCAGACGTTATTTCTAGAGTGGGTTTCATATTTAAACGATTTAAAGAATACAGTTATTTTTAACTTGTTTTTAGTAATATTTTTAACTTATTTTAATGAACTTAGCTTAGGACGCGTTGTTTCACAGTATATTAACAATTTCAAGTTTTGTGAAAGTCATATTGCATTTCTCTTAATATTTAATCATGTGCCGCCGCTTCACTTCTAGTGACCGTATCATAATATGAATAGGATTTTTAAAGATCTTGAATATTAATTTAAATATTTGATGAAATGTTCATATTATGTGAAACATCCAGTCTTAAAACATTAAAGCTCAATAAACCCTACTAAGATCAAAACATATTGTATAAATAATTAGCTTCTGAATAGCAGTATTTCTCTCCTGTGAAATGTGTGCCTCCCACGCTCTTTATTTGAAGGCGCAGATTTACCCATCTTTGTATTATTAATATTTACATTTTGTATAGCTTAAAATCCTTTCCTTCGAAAAGATCCTTTTCTACTATTGATTCAAAGGTTCTCGCGTTTCGTAAATGGGTACGTTAAACCTACGCATAATTAAACAAAATCAATATTATTTTAATGGTGTTATTTTTCACAATACATTTTTTCTTTTAAATTTGCATGTCCAGGATTTGAACACGTGACCTTTGGATCCAATGCTTAAGATTTTACCTCTCAGTCTCTGAGGTCGTCAAAATACGTGGTCTGATGCTAGCTAAGGTTTTCAAACATTATTATTCAAACTTTTACCATTAGCTTCACATTTTTATGCATCTAATATTTTCGTTATCCACTGAACTGACTAATGAACCTTGGCTAGTTTTATTATTTGTTTAAATTTAAGAGGAAAATCTTGCAAGAAATCGATGATTTTAATAATTGGAATTGAAACATCAGCCACCTTTAAATCTCGAAGTTTTCTTATTTAAAGCGACGCAGAAGAAATCGTTAGCAATAGAAAAACGACGAAACGTTTTTCAGAATCTTTTTTATTCTCTTTGTTAACAATGTATCAAGATAGGCTCCCAGGGGACTCGGGGCTTTGGAATTCATATTACTCGAAGTTAGATGTCGTGAACTTGTTAAAAAAACAATGTACATCGGTTTTTCTCGTTTTCCCCGGAATATGGAAAATTGCTTTGGGTATTGTGTAAACAAATGCGTACATTCTTATGATTTTCGGTATGGCTCTGACTTAGTTTCACTGTTATGATAAATAAATATTAGGTGAATTTAGTTATTCAAAAAGCATCCAACCCCTAAAAGATGAAAGTGAGAAAAAGTCGTCGAAAATTTGACCAAACATACTATTACTTGCATTTCACAAGTGAATATCGATGTTTTTCATTACGAAAATATGCCATGTAAATAAGTAATTGGTAAAAAAGATTTTTAAAAAATCATATTTCTCGCCAAATTTTTATGTTTTGATACTTTCTACAATATGTTTAAATGTTAAAGAGATAATAGTTAAGCACCATATTTTTTGTTGTTGTTATGGTTATTTTATAATAACACAATATTTTTTAATCAGTACCACAAAGATTGTGTTTCATGTCCTATGTCATTGATGTAGTTGTATTTAGTCAACGCTCTGTGTATTTACAATGTTCATTTCCCTGGTAGGTTCCCGAATGCTTGACAAAATTTCATATCATTTAATGACATTAAGGACGGGTTGTTTCGAAGTATTTGAACAATTCATCAAATTTCAACGTTCATTTTCAAGTTCTGTGAAAGATTTTTTTTCAAGTTTGTTTTTATTTCAGTTTTGTCAAGCAACTAGCCTATAATGACATAATAACAGAACTTGAATTGGACTTTCACATATCCCAGAAATGAACGTTGAAATTTGATGAATTGTTCAAATACTCCGAAACAACCCGTCCTTAGTCAATTTTATCGAAATAAAATAATTCAAAATGAGAATTGTCCTCTGCATATTTTCCTATGTTTTTTTTCATTGGAAAATTGGTATCAGCAAGATTAGATTCAAGATACAAAATTCTTCTCTAAAAACATAAATAATCTGCTTTCCGAATTTATGTGGAAAGACGAAAAACCCTATATCACTGCAGGAAGGCATCTCCTGCAGATAAGCGAACTTTTTTATTATACGTTTCGGCAAATTATGTAGCATGATCTTTGAGGTAAAAACGCCGCATGCATAAATATTATTTGTATTATTTCTCAGGGTAGATATCCCTATTTTGCTGAGGCTTTTTATACGCCCTACCATATATTATGGTCCTTCGATAGCTCGGTCCAGCATAATAATTATAAGGATAAGCAAGTTGAATTCCGCCTCATGTTTCCTTCATGCCTCATTCAATTTGCGTTTTTTTGGTAAATTTTTTGAAGTAACTGTTATTTGAAAAACTATTATAGTATTTGAAATGACAAACTTGACGTTTATTTTAAAAGCTTAAAATAAATGAGTGAATGGGCTGAAATATTAATTTGGCGAATAATGTTTCAGATTTTTAATAAAAAAGTATTAAAACGTTCATAGCTCAATCAGAAAAAATTGAAGGAATGCTGAGTCAGTTTGAAAAAATCATAGATTACATTAATAACTTCAGTTTTCTTTGAACGCAGTTATTATTGTATTATTTCTCAGGGTAAGGTTTTCTCTTTCAAAGGCTCGCTTTTGTTGGGACTATTTACACGCCCCACCAGATAAGTATTAGGTATAATTCGTTCTATATTGGTTGGATGTTTTCTATGAAACGGTAGTCGACATAAGGCACTAATAAAGGGGGTTTGCTCGAAGCTCACATTTTAATTCATTCCAGCAAATTTGTAATAATAATATATACATATTTAAAAAGCGTTCCCTACGGATGTAAGTTATTTAAATTTAAGATTAATAAAAACAGTACCTTACCGTTAAAATATTATGTGTGTGATGGACCAAGGTCCTTCCCGAGGTAAATGATATAAACCGTCATAGTAGAGCCATCTATCGGAACAGACACATATGAATTACAGGGAACTGCATGCAAAGGTGGGAGGTTTCCTTTTGGGTTGCGACGAAAGGGTTGGATTGCCCAATCATGATGATCAGAGAAAAGGGGGGTGCGACTTTCTGACAGGACAAAGAAAATTACAGTTAGGGGGCGTGTTTAGGCTTTGATTTATATAGCATCGACCTTGGAAATATTCCCACAAAATGAATAGGTGAACGAACGTAGCTAGATTCAAGGTTGAATCACTTGACATTTTAGGGGGTTCAAAACCTTTTTTTGAGGCGTAGCATCACTCGGACGAAGCGAGATTTGGTGGCAACAGGTCTGTTACTCGAGGTTAAAAGAAGTAAAAGGTTGTCGATTTCTGGTACTCGAAAGTGTTGATTTTGGAAAAAAAATCGAACATGGTTTTGCATCATTTAGACAGTAATAACCGTTATCGAAAGTACTTAATTTTATACGTGGCTTATGGAAGACGAAAACACATTAAAATTAATAGCTAAACGATTAACTGAGGAATTATGACCAAGTACATACGGGTTTGTTATGAAGGGAACTTGAAACCTCTGATTAATGTGAGGTGAGAGGAGAGACAAAGACAAAAGATAGGCGTGTGGCAGAATCATTAGGGTCAACACCCATAATTGCAGAGAGGAATCGTGAAAATCCAGTAATAATTCTTGGAATAAAACTGGCCGAAGAAATAAACAGGTTATCAAACCGATGCGGTCTCGGACGGAAGGCAAAGGGTAAGCGACATGATGTGTACTGGGACATTTCAACTAGAGCGAATACCGATAGGAACCTGAAATAATCGGTGAGAGGTGAGATAGTTATACTAAACCACGGAAAAGAAAGGTGAATAAATGTGAAATGTAAGAGACGACCTTACGCAAGGGATTTATAATACGGAGGAATGGGAATGTTTGTCAGAAGTGATCGATTCGGAAGGTAAAGGGAGGGACGGACGTGTACACCATTCAATTCGACAAAAGGCGAGTTGCGAGTTCTATTTTCACACGGAAGAAAGAAGACTGAAGGTAGGCTGTAGGGAATATCCACGAAAACGGGAAGTTAAGAGGAAAATTTTGACTAGTTACGCGTAAGAGGATGTCTTAGCGCACTAAAGGAAAGGTCATCAGAACACACATCACGGACCAAATAGGAACGCGAAAAAATTTAAATTAGAAAAACAGGTCAATTCTGACGGATTAGAAGGCACCTACCAGATGAGGCGAACTTAAGAATTTCACCAGTACGGGCCTGTGTTGTGAAACAGCAAATGCCCGTTTTTTCTGAGAAACGCAGAAGTGTAGACCTGATAAGTTTTAAGTGACACAGGGGATATTGGGCAAGAAAGATAGGGCCGTAGCGCTTCTATAAAGGTGGGATTGCGATGACAAACGTGATTAATTACTGTTATAAAACGGCGTGCACGGGCACAAATCGGGAGTTCGTCACAAGTCGCCAAGGACCTTTAAGGAAGTATACGCGCCGCGCTACGAGGAATTATCACTTTGGTAATTTATTCTGGACTTCTGAAATTTTCTGGTCAAAACATACAGTTCAATTCAAAGTTTGAAGAAATTAGACTCAGTGTCCTAGACGTAATAATAAATTCGGGTTGAAAAGTTTAATTGGTTTAAATTCAGTAATTAAAATTAATAAACGTTAAAAATTCCTTCTAGAATAAAATAGAACGCAAGTGTTAAAATCTCTCGTTGGGGCTTCGATAAGACCTCGGACTAAAGTCAAATTATAACTTAAAATCTATATACCTAAGTATCTTGCTACCGCGTGTTGGGCTCGATCGAAGCTGCGTTACAACAAAATTTTTTCAATAACTACTAGGTTAGGGAGGGAGGATCGAAGTACATTCGTTACGGCAAATAACGAGGGTAACACAATCAAAATTAGGGAAATAAGAAAGGGGGGATATCTCAGGTGAAGAAAAAATATTAGGTATAAACTTAGGGTAAATCTAGTGGTATTCGCGAACACCCCGTCAAAATGGCAACGGTTGTGTAAAACCCAACCTGGATGTTGTTATTTAGCGGATAGGGGCTTGGTAAGTTTTTTTATTTCCAATTCAATTCAACCAAATTCCCAGATGGACTTGGAACGCGCGATGCTGATATTTGCCGACTGACAGTTACTACTAATCCACTTTAATATGTACATAAAACCAACATGTCAATTTTCAGGATTCCCCGACGGTATCAATATAATTACCCTCAAGCCTTACCTCATTCCCAAATTTACCCCTCGACTAAACTTCATAGTTGGGTAATGTCTGATAGTGTCGCTGCAAATCCGTTTCTCACAAACACGGACTAGACAGAAGGATTTTTTTTCTCACGCTATCACGTGAGAGGGGTTGCCAACGTGGGCGGGTCGGACCAACGGAGAGCTGGGGGGGCTACTCCCTTTGACGGGGCCGTGTTGAAAAAGGGGCGCGAAAGTGGAATGGAAATAGTGATGCCAATTGGTAATGAACGGGAACATGGTCAGCAGTTGGGGCGTATAGTCTGAAGGCACTTTGGACGTCTGTGAAAATCCACGTGGGAGGGCGACGGCGTGAGATACGTGGGAATAAGTCCGCAGCGCTATCACATTATCCAATGGTGTCGACCGGGAAGCTGATGTAAGCCAACTGGAACGCTCCCTTGGTGGAATTACAGCAACTTCTTTGAGGTGAACTGTAGGTCTGACGGCACGTGGGAGATTGAGCTTCATCAGGCAAAACCTACACGACACACTTTTTGCGTTAGTATCATGATATGGGATGCAATTACCTTCCCCATCTAGACTCAGTAAAGTAGTTCGTCCGGAGGAAAGGGCGTTGGAGCGATTTCGGAAATGGCGTGTTGACTTAATTCGCTTTCTCTTGGACGTGAACGGATCCGATAGGTCAGGGTACCTTTATGAAATGGGTTGCCAGCTATGGGGTATAGTCTAGCCACGTCGGAGTCAGCGTTTGATTTCTGATCACCATCCACCGTTCTCGTATTTGGTCAGCGGAGGAGCCAACTTAATTTGCAAAAAAAAAAATATATATATTTCGATCATATAGTTTACCCTTCCTCCCCCCCCCCCCTCACGTCCCTTCCCTATAAAAGATTGAGTGTCGAGTAGCAAAATTAATATATGTTAAAAATAGATGGAGGTGACCCCAGAGCTGAGGTACCGAAAGCCGATGCCCGATGCATGTCAATACTGTACTATACTAATTTTTGCAATAACGAAACTATTTCATGTTCTCGGATGAATTTAGGGTCAGGAAGAAAAATTGCAAGCGATTACCACTGTATTAGAGTTAGGCGTACTGCAGGGGACAGAAGTAGGCTAAACACGCGGTTTTATAAGAAAGTTTAAAAAAAATTCAATGATAAGGGGATCATTCACTCTAATTTAAACGAACCAGGATTACCACAAATATATGCATTAATAGCCCGTTCATACCTCATATGAATTTCAAAACCAAAAAAGAAACACAACGCTGAAAAAGGGGCATTATTGCGAATTAAATCTTAAGATTTTTGCCGTATGTTCCATACGGGGGTCGAAAAACTTAGCTAGGGTTTCCTTTTAAGGTAGTCCTTTTAAAGGGCGCCACCAACAGCTTAGGAAAATCGAAGGACAACGACCAGGATGTTACAACATTTTGCAGATCAAACAGGAGAAATAATCATTATTTTACCGTAGGTATAAATTTAGCAGGACGGAAACATTACAATCCAAATCAAGACGAAAACACATCGCCGTCCTTGAACACATTGAAAGTCACCATACCGGTAGCCATAGACAAGAACCGCTCAAACTCACGGTCGCCAACTAATGAATTTCATTTGGACAACAATGCGCACTGCAGTAATGTGATAACCCCGCCCGCGCCCCTCGCATTAGCTGCCCCACCTGTCATGCACTCTCCTCAATCATGGAATAAAGTAGCGGCGTCTAGCTCTCTCACACAACAGCAACAAGTCATACTACAGACATCACAGGTACATCAACCGGGTATGGGTGAACCAGCCAAAGTTGCACGCACACAAACTCACAAAAATACATTTAAACCAGAGACAACTAATTTTAATACGGATGGTTATAAAACCGTTACAAGAAAACTAAGAAGATCGAGAAATATTATTGCAACTGGAACAGCGATGGAGAACTCCCTCAAGATAGCTGAGTTAAAAACAACGCTCTATGTGTCGAGGTTCGACAATAGTGTAACTGAGGACAATATTCGAAACTTTATCAATTGTAAAATAAAAGGAAGTAATATCCAAATAGAAAAAATAATACAACGAAATCCCACGCAGTTTGGATCTTTTAAGTTGACTATACCGAATACTGATTTCAAAACCTACATGAACAAAGAATTTTGGCCGACTGGTACTGTTTTCCGAAAATTTATTGAAAAAAAATACAATGGAAAAGAACAAAATTAAGATATTTTCAATAAACTGCAAAAGTTTTAAACGAAACGTCAACTTCGTTATAGATATGTGCGATATCTACGATGTAATACTTTTGCAAGAAACGAGGCTTTTACAAAACGAAACATCGAATCTATCTAAAATTCATCCAAACTTCCAGGGATGGGGTACTTCTGCTGTAGATTGATCAAACGGACCGCTACGAGGCCGACCCTACGGAGGAGTCGCAGTACTTTGGAGGAACAAGCTGCAAGCTTCAATAATACCGTGTGGAGATGACCGCATCGCTGGTATTCAGATAACCACCAACGGAGGGACGATAAGCATACTGACTGTCTACATGCCGGTATGTCACGCGGACAACCTTACCGACTTCACCAACTACCTTTCCAAAATACATACGATCATTCAAGATAACGAACACTCTGAAACCATTGTGATGGGAGATTTCAACGCTCACCCATCCTCCATATTCGGGGAAAAACTCTCTCATTTCAACACCGAAAATAACTACAATTGTATCGATATTGAAAGACTACCGAATGACACATATACATATATTAGCGATGCACACAATACCACTTCCTGGCTCGATCACTGTATATGCACTAATAGTCTTAAGAACAAAATAGATAATATAAAAATACACTATGATACCGACTGGTCCGATCACAGGCCGACATCTCGCGTAATCGCTGCTGAAAAATTACCTGCAAATATTTTTAATATTCCACAACAGCCTAATAACATAATATGGAGAAGGAATAATAGTAAGAAAATCAGTGAATATACGTCTGTAGCAGAAGCATTACTTAGTGTGATCTATCAAAGACACTCCGAATCCATTTGTAATTCGGATTCTATATGTGACAGATGCGACCATATACAAAACATCGAAAATATATACACAGACATCGTTGAAGCCTTAAGTAGGGCTGCCAATACCGTATTTCATCGGGAAAACGATCAAAGCAATCCAAAAACACATCGTGACATTGCTGGGTGGAATCAACAAGTTAAGGAACACTACGAAAATTCCAGATCGGCGTTGATGGAGTGGATTAAGAATGGGAGACCATTACATGGTCCCATTGCGGATGAAAGAAAACGAAAAAGGAAGGAGTTCAAAATAGCTCTTAAACACTGCCAAAGCTCTTCTGAACAAACAAAAATGGATGATATCGTAAAATCACTTGACACAAAGCAGTTTGCCCAATTCTGGAAGAAAAGCAACAACCTGATCAAACCAAAAAATCGAAACGCCAGCCAAATTGATGGGTCCACAAACACGGAGGAAATTGTTAATACTTTTAGAAGAACCTTTGCAGATATTTCCGGAAATGAAGTACTGTCTGTCCCTGATATTATGGAATATGATGGACAAAACGTTCACTTATCTGAAAATAGTATAATGAAGGCCATTTTTTTTTTTTTTTTTTTTTATAGTGAATACCTCAACTGCTCCCGTCTGGAGCCAGTGAGACTATGGCATCCCCAATTGGGGGATGTTGTGAGGCTGAAGGTAAGTGGGGAAGGGAAAGAGGAAGGTGGGGAAGTACCTGGCTATTCAGATCTAGTCACTAAACACGGCTAAAGCCATTTGGAGCAACGTTTCAATTCTGAATGGTGGTCTTACACCAGGGCGATACTGGTAGTATCTTCCACTCTGAAATAACAGGCACCAAGGCTGGTAAGTCTCCGGGACATGATAATTTAAGTATTGAACACATTAAATACGGAGGTAGATACATACCCAAACTACTAAACATACTGTTCAACGCAATACTTAAACACAACCATATACCGGGTGCAATGACGAAAACGATTATAACTCCAATCCTGAAATCGGGACAGCCTGACATGACTAACTCCAGCAATTATCGGCCAATATCTTTAGCAACTATAACTGCAAGATTATTTGAAAGGGTAATACTAAATGAGATACATGATAAACTTATGTCTAAAGATAACCAGATGGGATTTAAATGTAGATTATCCACTAATATGGCAATATATACTGCAAAGCAAATAATAGAATTCTACAAGAAACGAAAAACTACCGTATAAGGGTGCTTCTTAGACCTAAGTAAAGCCTTCGACAGGGTCTGTCATAAGACATTATGGGATAAATTGAAAGCTAGGAATATACCTACCTTATTTATAAACATACTATCCCGATGGCACTCCCAGCAGGAAAATGTTGTACGGTGGGCAAGTACATACTCCCAGCCGATATATTTGCGGTCAGGAGTAAGGCAAGGAGGGTGCATGTCCCCCATTCTATTTAATGTATACATGGACGATTTATCAAGTCGCCTGGATATCAGAGCGGGCTGTCGTGTTAACAGTATATGTATGAATCATATAAGCTACGCGGACGACATGATACTTCTAGCTCCGTCGATCAAGGGATTAAGATTACTCCTAAACATTTGTGAAGAATATGGAAAACAGCATAATATGATGTACAACCCGAAGAAGACGGAATTGATTGCGTTCCACCACGGAAAAAGACAAGATACAAGTAAGATGCTCCCCGTATACCTTAACGAGGCAAAAATAAAAACATGTTCGAACGTGAAATACTTGGGGCACATTATTAATGAAGATCTATCAGACGATGGCGATATCGAACGACAAAGGAGAAGCCTAAGCATAGTGTCCAATATGATTGCCCGCAGATTTTGCAAATGCAGCAATACCGTTAAAAAAATACTATTCAACGCATTCTGTACTGGCCTGTATACATGTGAGACATGGTGTCACTACCGAACTTGCTCGATGGAACGACTCCGAATTCAATACAATGACGCCTGTAGAATAATATTTGGATACCGACGATACAGCAGCGCATCGACGATGTTCACGGAACTAGGACTGCATGGATTTGCCGGCCTGATGAGACACCGGGTCACTGGAGCCAGGATGCGGCTAATGGCCTCCGCCAACACGTTGGTGACCGCAGCCTACCAGCACCAAGCGCCACTCCTGAGTGAGCGCTGGGCCCAAGCGCACTCAAGACCACACCCTGCATAGTTGTCCTTATTAGTAAATTTATTATATGTATTATACAATGTAAATCTATATGTATATTTATATGGGACGTGTGGGATTGCACTAACCTCCCCACATCCTGGAATAAAAAATAAAATAAAAATAAAAAAAAAACGGTTTGAAAATTTTATTTTTCTAGACGATGAATCAGTAACTTTCCGATGGATTCCTCTTAAAACATCTGATATTTTAGAATTACGTCCATCGAATAGAATTAAAATAAACCCCATGGAAAGATCAATATTCTAGGCCTGCTAGAGCGAATTCGACCGTAAGTCCGACTATTGTTTGTACGCGACTTCATCACTTATGTCGCTATGCAACGACAGAAAAATTAGAACGTAAATAATGTTTCTATTTTTTAAAGGGAAGAAACAGTTTCAGCGGAAGTTAACGGAATAATTTAAAATGGAACTATAGGTTAAATTTTTTTGATTATTAAGGTTGAATTATTATTAATGCCTTTTTTTAATTTTGAGGGCTTTTAAATTGTTTAACCTAATTCCGACTCCATTTTTATTTAATATTTTAGCTCCAGAATTTTTATCAAATGAGTGATTATTTTTAAATAAATGGTTCGCGAATTCTGAAAATACATTACTGTTTCAACTCGGAGATGTTCTTTTACTTTTATGTTTACGTTGCGGGATTGTAATGACTGTTCTGCTTTTTACATCGGGAAAACGAATTGGAATAAGCAATATTCCTACCGGTTAGAAGAAAGTTTAAAAAAAAAATGTCATTGATGGTGACATTTTTTTGGAGAAATTGTAGTATTTAAAATTTAAAAAAAAATATTTATAAAATGAATTGCGGTTTTTAATTAAGTATGTAATTATTTAAGTATCTACTTAAAATTTCTTAATATTTTAAAGAAAATTTATTAAATACGTTTTGTGATCCGCAATATACTGTTTACAGAATTACAATTTATATGATATTCCTTTATGTAGTACCAGATTTTTTTCGTAAGGCCATGTCAAAAGACAGAATAATAGAAGAGTATGTATGAGACGATGTATGAATGTGAATGAGGCGAGAAGTGTGTGTCAAGACCGAATTGTTTGGCGGTTCATGCTCTCTACCTACTGCTGTGGGGAAATGGTGTGATGGTTACTTAGTTATTTAGTAAGATTGTACTCGCGGCGTCGCTCGCGTGCGATTAGGGAGATTACTGTACAAAGAGTTTTCCTACAGCAATGAAATGTTTTTCCGGAATAAAAAGTAGCCTATGTCACTTCCTAGTTTTTGGACTATTCTTGCGCAAAAAAATCACGTTGATCGGCCTCTCCGTTGCGACATGAAATAAGGACAAAAAAACTTACTTTCCCATTTATTATAATAGTGAGGATGTACCGTCAGAATAATATTTTAATTATCTTTTACACTCGTATGATGGCTGATACGGAACAAACAATAGCTACTGTAGCTTACCGTTGCGAGTTTAATCGTAAATTTTATGATGATAAGGAACCAGATGCCCCATCTGGAGACTGGGAAAATGACTACGTTAGTTTTCGTTTTATCCGCGTATTTCACGCGAAGTGGGTAGCAAAACTTTATAAATCTCAAAAAAATACCTAGAAGGTCTAGGAAAATAAACAGATAAGTGGAGTTTGTTAATTTGTATCCGAAAAAATATCATGATGAAGTTGATCATGTTGTGATGTAATATCAACTTGAAATTCTTTAGATATTGTGTCATTCTAATTTATTGTTATTTATTTATTTACGCCACTGTAGGCTTTTAAATGAAGTAAATTAAAATTTAATTGATACAGTTGTGTTAACTAGGTATTTGTTGTAATAATAATGATTGTATTATTTGTATAGCGCCGTTTTCGTGAAAAAATCACCTTGAGGGCGATTAACAACCTAATTTATGCATTTTTTTAATTCTATCACTTATAACTAATTACTTTTGGCTAATAACTAAGTTTTATAGCTAGAGACTTATAACTAGTGGCTTATAACTAAAATTGATGTTGAGTGTATTACAACTAAGACTTTTAACTAATGACATAAAACTATACATATTTGTATGAGTGGGTATTTACACAATAATACGACTTACAGCTTCGGCTTAAACTAGAGATTTACGAATAACATACATTTTTACGTTTACAAATATAGATTTTTATGATTTCTGCCCGTGGTGTCAGTGGTAAGGTATAAAATATAACAAAAATAGTTTATGCATAATAAATGATTATTACATTAAAGTGGGTACATTGTAACAATGGTAAAGCAAGTACATGGTATTGACTTATAAAATAAATAAAGTTACATCACGTTTAAGTTTAGTACATTCGAAATAATATATACAATTCACTTCTTTAAAACAAGAAATAAGATTAAATAATTTAATTAAATAGTTATAATTTGAAAAATTAAATAGATTTGATTAAATAAATTAAATACTTTAAATTTTATTAAATAAAAACAAATATAAGAGTATTTAAAAAAATAATTTTCGAATGTACATAAAACAACATTTCTAAATCTATAACCAAAATTATACACTCGATTTATGGTGTATGAGCCTGAAAATTGTTATAAAATTGTAATAGAAAAAGGTAGCACTCTGTCTCGTATTTCTGGTAGGTAAATATGATTTTATTTTGGGGAGAATTTCAGGGCTGTCAATACAATAATTCATAATTTTACATAGAACAAGATCAGAAATAATCCGCCTCTTTGCCAGCGTAATCAAATTGAGTTGTTTCATCAGAAGCATATAGTTAATATCTTGATTTAGAATATTCAGCTTAATGTTAATAAATCTGAAAAAATGTGCTGTACCTTTTTTATGTTGTTGGAATGTGTTTTATAGAATGGAGACCAAATAGTCAAATTATACTCTACCCGACTTCTTCTGAAGAAGTGTACAGACTTTCCAAGCATTCTAGCGACTTGCAGTTCTGTATATGAAATGAAGAATTTTTATAGCTTTATTGGTTATTTCATTCATGTGTAGAATACATTTTAGATTTACTCAAATATAACAACCAAGTCCCTGATTTCAGCAACTGGTGTTGATTTTCCATTATTTGAAGAGTATTCATAAAATATACGACTCTGGATTTTACAAAATGAATGACTTGACACTTTTGAATATTATACTTTTGAAAATAAGCAGTTGATGATGAACCAATGATACAGTCTATCTAATTTTAATTGTAATATATAACAATCATCTATACTACGTATCATTTTCAAATTGTCAGTGAAGAGCAGAAACATATTTAAATACATATGAATGACAAATGTCATTTATAAATAATGAAAAAAGAATTGGCCCAAGATGAGATCCTTGGAGAACCCTACTTGGGCCTTGAAAATGTGTGATTCTACTAAATTAACACAAAGTTTTCTTTAACTTAAATAACTGTTAATCCAAATAAATAAAGGACCCTTAATTCCCAACTGACTTAGTTTGTGCACTAGGGTGTATCGATTTTTAACTTTTTTTGTTTTCAAATTCCAAGTTGAAAAAAAGTTGCTACTAGGTACCACAGCTTACCACAAAAAGTTTTGGATTTTTAAAAAAATGTTTTGGTCTCCCGCACAAGGCCTAAAGTTTTAATTTTTTTCAAAAAACATCAATTTTTTTAAAATTAAAAAAAATAAAATCGTAACTTTTGTGTTTAATCCAAGTTAAAAAACAGTAATATTAGGGATAAAAATAAGTAAGAAACGATTTTTTTTATAAAAAATGGATTTTAGGTCTCCCGCACAAGCCCTAAAGTTTGTTAATTTTGATGAAATTTTGTGTACATATAAAAACCATGTTTTTTTTCAAGTTTAAACTACCTATTTATTTTTATGCCCTAATATTACTGTTTTTTAACTTGGAATAAACACAAAAGTTATGATTTTATTTTTTTAAATTTTTAAAAATTTAATATTTTTTGAAAAAAATTAAAACTTTAGGCCTTGTGCGGGAGACCAAAACATTTTTTTAAAAATCCAAAACTTTTTGTGGTAAGTTGTGGTACCTAGTAGCAACTTTTTTTGAACTTGGAATTTGAAAACAAAAAAAGTTAAGAATCGATACACCCTATTGTGCACAAGCATATGTCAGCTAACTTTGTCAAAAGCTTTGGAAAAATCAGTGTATACCGAATCCACCTTATGTTTCAAGGCAAGGGAATCAGTTATTTAATTTTCATAAATAATTAAGTTACCTAAAGTAGATCTACCCGCGATAAAGTTTATAAGTTAAACAAAGTTTATTAATTTTTAATGTATCAAGTTTAATTTGCAGAAATCCGTTTTAATTAAAGTTTTTTTCCTATAAAATATGTCGAATTATTATTATTTCATAAAAAAAACGATTTATTTCTTAAGAAGTTCTGCTGAGTAATTATTATTACGCGTGACGGCAACAACAGATAATTATCTTTGTCATATTGGGTTATTTGAAATCTACCCACGTATCCCAAATGCCCTTTAATATTAATAATACGTCCAACATTAGTAAATATTGGAAATATCAATAACTTCCTCTCAATGGCGGCAAATTGGAAATATTTAGTACTTAGTGGCGCTTTTTGCCTTTTCTAATTTGTATTTTGAGAAATAAGATAAAAAAGAATGCAAAAAATATCCCAAAAAGTAGATTCTGGGGGTGCAGTTTACGGTTGAAATAAATTCAAAAAACTTAATCGTTTTTCAGGACGCCAAAAAACGTTGACTGGTTAGTTGGTGTTGTATAATATGAGTTCGTTAAATCTTGGAAATAAATTATTTTTGATTATGTAAAAAAGTGGATTATACCACGAAAATAAGGTTAATTCAGAAAAACTGTGTAAATTCAATGCAGTATTATTTTTATGTTTATTTATTTATACGCCTAAAGAGGCGTTTACGTGAAAGTGATATAAGATGCAGTGCAGTGCAGTGCAGAAGAATATCTGTTTTCTAAAGAAGGTACTAACAGTTTATTTATTATTTATGTATTGATTAACTAACGGACTTTGTCCAATATAGAACAAAAAGACACAAAATTTAGGACAATGTTCAATTCAAGAGTAAAGTATGGTATATAAAAGCAGAGACAAACAGGGAAAGCATAAAAAAAATAGAAATGAAATAGAAGTGTCAAGTCAAGTTAAGACCTTGGCAAAACTAAGGTGATACAAAATATCCTCAATTACATAGTGAGCGACAAAAAACATTCTGAATTATACCAAAAAAATCAAGGTCTTCGTGAGTTGACCATTCTACATATTCTGGACAGTGGTGAATTTTAAGCATAATTAGTCGATATATATATGCAAAGCTTCCTTAATATGTATGTAATTATTTGTATCTAATAAATAAATAAATAAATAAAATAAATATTTTTTTTTTTTAAAAGAAAGACAAACATTCCCGGGTTACGAATAACCTGACAATATTTGAAAATCTCCTACTACCACCACAGTAAGCTGAAAATGTTGCTTGTGTTGTGATGGAGGACTTAGCCAGCCGAGGAATTGAACACACTACGCCTGAGTGGGACAGAAGCGCGATGTCAACTCGGCCACCGACCGGTCCAGTGTATATATATATATTTTTTTTTTGAAGTGAAACTTCTTTAGGCGCGTAATGAATTTTCGGGGACGGAGTAAAACCGAGTCACGATCGAAACGAAAATGCGGGTACCCCCACCACCGATTAAAGTTCATTTGATCTAGTCAAAGTTTTGAAGTAACATATAAATGCTTCTTAGCTCATCCCGACAACTGGCGTTGGTGGTGTAATGGTCAGCATAGTTGCCTTCCAAGCAGTTGATCCGAGTTCGATTCTCGGCCATCGCACATTATTTTTTTTGTTTTTAACGCCTTTTTCATTCAATATCTTATTTTTTAGTAGGTCAGAACATTTTTTAAAAGAAAATAATATTGCAAAATAATAAAAACACTTATCTCACTGTGATAAAACATTACTCCGCTAGAGCGCGCTTTGCGTTATTGTGTTGGATTAAAATTATTATCTAATCCGTATATTATGATAATTGTATTACATTTATTTAATTAATTTATTTATTTTGATAATATGTAATAATTTTCAAAGTTTTGAAGTAACATATAAATGCTTCTTAGCTCATCCCGACAACTGGCGTTGGTGGTGTAATGGTCAGCATAGTTGCCTTCCAAGCAGTTGATCCGAGTTCGATTCTCGGCCATCGCACATTATTTTTTTGTTTTTAACGCCTTTTTCATTCAATATCTTATTTTTTAGTAGGTCAGAACATTTTTTAAAAGAAAATAATATTGCAAAATAATAAAAACACTTATCTCACTGTGATAAAACATTACTCCGCTAGAGCGCGCTTTGCGTTATTGTGTTGGATTAAAATTATTATCTAATCCGTATATTATGATAATTGTATTACATTTATTTAATTAATTTATTTATTTTGATAATATGTAATAATTTACAGAAAAAAAAATTAAAACTATCTCCCTCTGATAAAATATCCGTTCGCTAGAGCGCACTACGCGATCTTGTGTGGGATTCTATTTCTGTACATTGTACATTATTTTTAAAAATATATTATATTGAAGTGAAACTTCTTTAGGCGCGTAATGGATTTTCGGGGACGGAGTAAAACCGAGTCAGGATCGACACGAAAATGCGGGTACCCCCACCACCGCTCATCGTTCACTGTCCCTCTCTCACCATATGCGCTTGTTGAGGTGGGGGAGCCGCTCACGAACGTTCTCTCTCTTCTCTTCTTTCCTCTCTCTCAGACACCAGCGAACTGCGCCACGCCAAGCATCAGCTGCTTGGTTAGTATACTGCGTCGTGAGTGTAATACGAGTGAAATACGTAATTGATTGTGGTTCATACGGTTTAACAAAAGAAGTTTCACTTCTGTCTTGCGTAGGCTTGACACACCCACTTTTTTTTTAAAAGAAAGACAAACATTCCCGGGTTACGAATAACCCAACAATGTTTGAAAATCTCCTACTACCACCACAGAAAGCCGAAAATGTTGCTTGTGTTGTGATGGATATGTTGTATATAGATGTAATCCATTATAAAGTAGGTACAAAATAGATGTTGAATGTTGATGTTCAAAAAACACATTTTTGTAAAATGTGTTTTAAATATTATTGAATACATTTTAATTTATTGATTTATAATATTATTATATTTTTATTTATTATATATGAAATTTTTTTTGTAGGTTTTTTCAAAATTAAATTAGTTATTTATTACCTTTCTAAACCATCAGAGACAGAGCAAATGACCGCTTTAATATTTTTTCATGAGTAAAAAAGCATTTAATTTTTAATTGTGTTTTTCCAATTCTATAATTTGTTAAGGTAAAATAACACATCAATAAAAAATGTATGAAGGAAAACCAAAGAGCACAACTCATGCCGCTGGGAGGCGCTAGTGTAGCATGTTGCCATCAGAATGTATAGGAAATGTCAAAATTATGAGGAATTTTTAATATTATAGGGTATTTGATCTTCTACTAAAGACTAACATCGCAGACCGTTATTGAACCCATTAGAAATTCGATTAATGGTTCCAAAGCTAAAACATTTATACAGGAAATTATATGTTTTAAGATAGTCTAGCGCAGACTCGGGCTAGAACCCAAAAACAAAGGATATTATTGTTGTGAGATTGGTGAAAATGATAAGTATTCATAAAGAATATATGCATCAAGATCATCGCCTTTCAAAAGATGGTCATAATTTACCTTTGGAATGAACACAGTAAACTTGAAAAATTTAGACACCAGTCTTAAACTTAAAGTAATAAAATACACGTTTAAAACATTTAATTATAAATTAAGTAAAATAATCTTTATCCTTTCTTATCGCTTGGCTGAATAATTTCCACAGTCAATTCCTATTTTGAAAATCATACCATAACCCATTACTAGAGTTCATTGAAACTGAGTTACGCCACAGAAATTATTCTTTTAAATAATATATTATAGCTAGCAAAAATATCTTTGTACATGTTAAAAATATTAAGTAAATACGTTATTTAAATTTGGACGTTTCGTTTCGAGGTTGTATGGAAGTTTTAACAGCGTTCCAGGAAGCTTGTTTGTCAGTTTAAGACCCCTAAATAAAAGTTCAGGACCTGAAATATGTCTAAGATACGAGCAGAGCTTTTCTTGCGTCTTCAATCGGAGCGGCAATTTGAAAAGATAAAGCCTTCAGCCAGGCAGTGCATCACGCGGCTCCAACTCCATACTTTCCGTTCTTATTCCCATTCCCATATAGATAGATGAGGCAGGGGAAACGACCCTTGCAAAGATTATCGCACGCTTTTTGTAAATAAGGTATATTGAATTATTTATCATGTTTGATAGCCTGTTCCTGTAAAGGATTAATTAAATTGAAATAGTCGTTGAAACTTTTCATTTGATTTTTACATTCTTAGTAACTTACAATTTTTGCTGCAAACGTGACAAGTGCATAACTTTTTGTTTTTATTTACTTTTATATTTGAATTCCATATCACCACAGCGCAACGGCAAAGTTTTTGCAATTTCGCAATGGAATTTCATCGCAAAACAGAAAAAGTAAAAAAATAAGTGGAAATTTATAAATAAAAAAAAAATTAAATTTTTTTATGAAATCGATCGTAAATTTGTATTTTACTATTTTTTTTGCAGAATTTGTCTACTATTCCATATTGCAAAATAAAAGATTATTCTTGCATACGATTACACGTCTGCCCTGATTATGGACACTGTAATGCTCTCCTAAACATTGGTTTTAGAAGAAGGTAGTGAAATACGGCGTAATACCCCAAAAATAAATCATTATAATAACTTTTGGCCGTGAAAATCTCACATCATATCTGAATCATGCGTGTTTTTTTTAAATTTTTTTATTTATTAAAAGTATACAATACAGAATATAGTATATTATATAAAGCATTGTACTCCCAGGAGTTAATAAACTCATTGCGTTATAGTTTGTTTGCAGTTTTTTTATAAAACATTTTTGGTAATGTAAGTTTATAATAATAAATTTTTTTAAGATTCAAAATACTAACGTAAATAAAATGACATTAAACGAACTTAAATCAAATATTTCCAAATAAAGTCAATTAAAATAAAATAAATTAATAAACATTAAAATTGAATAAAAAGGCAGACGCAAATAAAAAAATACCCACATACTTATTGGTACGGTTTTAAACACATTGACTAAATAAGACTAAACAGGGCCTTTCAACATCGAAATAACTCCAAACCAACTATTTATTTGGTTCACGTACACATTTATGAAAAAAGCGCGCACATTGTGTTGCAGTACGAAGAGGGCACTCTCCATCGCGCTTTACCTTTTGTTGGACTAGAGTAGATCCAATAAGTCTTCTAGTCAAGCTTAGTCAGTTCTTTTTTTTCAATCACAAAAATAAACCATTTCTAAATATTTTAGAGGGTATTTTTCGCAAACATAATTTTTGAAAATGTAATCAGCTAAATATGATTTAAGATTTTCACGGCCAAAAGTATTTTTGTTATTTGTTTTTGGGGTGTTATGCCGTGTTGCGCTAACTCCTTCTTTAGCCAACGCGCAACGTTTCGGACAGCATTGCAGTGTCCATCATCGGGGCAGATGTGTTATTTGAGGTTGTGTTAAAATTTGAGCTTAAGTATGAGGTTGTGATACCGTGTTGTCAGCTCCAACCCTCTGAGCTAACATTAACGTATCATTTTTATTTTTATTTAAAGTGGTTTTTCTTTGTTTAGCTCTGGTGTAGCCGTCAATTACCGGATACCAAGAACTATTGAGCTTAGCTCCATCGTCTCTATTAATGTTTACGGGATTTTTATGAATTTCAATGGCTTCCATAATCAGCCGTGCTCTATAAGTTTTGGGTCTCCCCAGGATTTCAGGAACAAATCCAAAGTAATGCCCGGTGTCAATCAAATGCTCGGCAATTGCCGATTTGTCAGGGTGGCCGAGTTTACAAGCTCTGAAGTGTTCTGAAATCCTTTTGAAGATAGTCCGCTCTGTCTGGCCTATATAGACTTTGTCACATCCGGAACAGCTGAGTTTATACACTCCATCTGTTTCCAGAGGAAACTTAGTCTTTGCAGACCTCAGTAAGTCCTGTATCTTTGTTGTTGTTCCGAAGACAGTCTTGATATTTTCCTTTCTCAATAGCCTGGCAATTCTGTCTGTCACATTGTGCACATAAGGCAGGAAGGCACAGCCTTTCAACTCTTGTTCAATTCTGTCTTCGTTTGGTGCAGATTTGGCTCTTATGATTTGCCTTGTCTGACTTGCTGGGTAACCGTTACGCTCCAGTGCATCGGTCAGCTTCGTAAGTTCCACTCCAATTTTATGTTTTTCACATATTCTGGTCGCTCGGGTCACCAATGTATGGATAAGTCCTCTCTTCTGCGCTGGGTGGTGGTGCGAATCAGCGTGTAAGTACCGATTTGTATGGGTTGGTTTCCTATATGCAGTATGCCCTAGGCTACCATCGTGTTTACGCATCACCTCCACATCTAGAAAAGGCAGGATTTTATCTTCGTTTTCCAGTTCCATTGTGAATTTAATTTTGCTGTGGAGAGAATTAAGATGGTCCAGAAATTACAACAACAACCCTTACCGAAGAAGACTGGAGAAAAGTTGACAACATGACTTACCAACAAACAGTAAGATCTAAGCAGTCAACAGATGCGAGACAGAAACAAAAGTTTGAAAGGCTCAACCGAGACAAAAAAGGTGATCGAAAACAACTCGATCAAAATAAAGTTGTCATCAACATTTCAAACCTTGCGTTGAGCCCAGACGCAACTTCTGTGCTGGCAAAGGGGATGAATTTTGCAGTGGCCCCCAAAAAGATACCTGTGGAATCCATCGTATGTGGTGTAGAGAATGCACTACATACAATGATGAAAGTACACAAAATGTCAGAGTTGCAAGCAGAGGACATCTGGCAAGAGACTTGCCATATTTTGAAAAGGGCTGAAATACCCCGCCCCAATATCACGAAAGGAGAGTTTGCGGCCCTAAAAGAATTACGCGCCAATGAGGAAATCTTGGTTCTGCCAGCCAATAAAGGAAATGCCACTGTCGTGATTAATACGGCAGACTACACAAAGAAGATGGAAAACCTTTTGTGCGATTCAGGCACCTATAAGAAGATTAAAAACAACCCCACCAACAAGATTGACATAAAGACAAGGGAACAAGTGAAAGCTTCTAGCATCAGGAAAGAGGATTGGTCTAAGCTTTTTGTAAAAGCCTCTAGAACTCCTGCCCTGTACGGTCTCCCAAAAATACATAAAAAGGAAATCCCAATGAGACCGATTGTCAGCGCTATTGGTGCTCCTACATACAAACTTTCCCAATACCTCTCGAGATTACTGCAGATGCAAACTGGAAAAACCGATTCATGGATTAAGGATTCAACAGATCTGATTAGTAAGCTCAAGAAAGTTAGGACTGAGGAAGGAGATATTCTGGTCAGCTTTGACGTCGTGTCTCTTTTTACAAATATGCCTCTAGAAGACTCCATGACAATGCTCAGGGAGATATATGAGGAAGACATTTGCAAACTTTTTGAACACTGCCTCAAAACGGGATACTTTGCGTTTCAGGGTGAACTATTTGAGCAATTGGAGGGAGTTGCGATGGGCAGTCCGTTGTCGCCAGTACTAGCCAACTTTTTTTATTAGATTTTCCTGAAATCCTGGGGAGACCCAAAACTTATAGAGCACGGCTGATTACGGAAGCCATTGAAATTCATAAAAATCCCGTAAACATTAATAGAGACGATGGAGCTAAGCTCAATAGTTCTTGGTATCCGGTAATTGACAGCTACACCAGAGCTAAACGAAGAAAAACCCCTTCAAATAAAAAAAAAATACGTTAATGTTAGCTCAGAGGGTTAGAGCTGGCAACACGGTATCACAACCTCATACTTAAGCTCACATTTTAACACAACCTCAAGTAACACATCTGCCCTGATGATGGATACTGCAATGCTGTCCGAAACGTTGGCTAAAGAAGGAGTTAGCGAAACACGGCATAACACCCCAAAAAAATAACAGCTAAAATGTAATCAGCTAACTGAATACAAAAAATACTTAAATATACTCCGATGATTAATATATCCTTCAAACACGATTCCAATCTCTCTTCAAAGTTACACGACAAACTAATATTTTCGTAGAAAGCAATCACTTTGTGGTTTAACATTTTAATGAAATAAAACAAAAATTTTTATTGTTTAAAACCACGAATTTTTATTAATTTTTAGACCGACCGGTTTCGCTTCACTCGAGCATCGTCAGGGTACAAAATTTAACTAATCAATAATACAAAATGTGTCATTATATATACATACAGAGGGAGAGAGAAAGTAAAACCAAAATGAAACAACAATATATTAAAAGAAAACGATTAGTGTATATAAATCTTATAATAAAAGAGAATAGGCATTAATAATTGTAAGGTGATTAAGGGATACTGGGAATTTTACAGTTTATAGGGAATATTCCCAGTATTGGGCTTTTTGACAAATCTAATTGATTATTCAGAATTAAACTTTTGGTTTTAATGGCTTTCTTTATTTCTAGTGCTTCTAGGTTATTCAATTTTTTACTATGGTCTTTTTTATGGAGAATCTTAGCACCGGTGCTTTTATTGAAGGTATGATCTTTTTCAATAAAATTATTGGCAAACTCTGAAAAGCCATTGCTATTTAGGCATCTAAGATGTTCTTTAATCCTTATGTTGACATTGCGCGTTGTCTTCCCGATATAAAACGCTGGACAATTGTTACAATTTAATTTATAAATTCCTGCATGACTAAGTGTGTCATCTTTATCTTTAGAATTGACTAAAAATTTACCTAAATTGTCGTTGGTATAAAACGCCGGTTTGACTTCAGAAGGAAGGTTAACTATACTGCAGGATGAAAAATTATTAATGAATAGAATACGGCCTTATTGGAAAGGAAGATTATTATTATTAATATTATGTGGACCCGCGAAAAAGAAGTTTTTAACTGCTAATTGTTTTAGTTTTTTACTTAAAATTCTATCGAAAAAATCTGGATCGTATCCATTATTAGACGCTATTTTTTAATTATTGATAATTCGTTAGAGAAATTAATATTAGTTAATGGAATCGTGACCAAGCGATGGACCATTGAGTGAAATGCTGAGTGTTTGTGTAAAAAGGATGATTGGATGTATTATGTATGACAATATCGGTGTAGGTAGGTTTCCGAAAGATGTTAAAATCGATTTTATTATTTATGAGAGATAAGGATAGGTCTAGGAAGTTTAAGAATGAATTAATGCCTATCCCTAATGTAAATTTAATATGTTTATGATAAGAATTTATAAGGTTGAGGAAGGAATTTAGTTGACGTTCCGTGCCTGTCCATATACAAAATATGTCATCGACATATCTTTTCCACAGAAAGACGTTTTTTATAAGTGGTGAGTTACCGGCAAGTATTTTACTCTCCAAGTTATTCATGAATATATCGGCAATCAAAGGGCTAGTGGGAGCACCCATAGGTAAACCTTATTTTTGCTGATATATAACTGTATCGAACATGAAAACATGATATTACTGCATTAAATATTATAAAATGCAATTTGAAAAATGCATCAAAATATTCAATACTAGGCGATTCAAGCCGGAAAAAAAAAGAATATTAAACACCTGACGCTGACTCATACAAACGCACAAATCGCAAAAAGTCTGAATCTAACATGAAACAGTTCGAAAACCCTATTTTTACAAAGTGTTGACGAGGCAGTCGCTGGGCAAATTGTTATTGGCGCCTAAAAATACCTGCCTTTTGAAAAACGTAAACATGTTTTTGCAAGCACAAACGCTGGTAGAAAGACATTATAAATACCCAGTTAAAACTAAATATTGGGTCAGTCAAATTTCAAAAATCAACACGAGTGGACGGAGCACCTTAAACAGTTAAAACGCGATCTGTTAAATTATAATTATAAATTCCTGAGTTTTAACTGAAATCTGTACTCGCTTCTGTTCCTCCATCACGGCACAATCATTTTAAAGATTACAACTATTTCTAACGAGCTGTTTACGGCCGGCACTTTATCAGCTGAGTCAGACGCATCAGTCATCATTACAAGAATGGGGCGTCTCCGTGTGCCGGCTGTTATAATCAAACGACTGAACTGCCCACTGCCGGTGATCACCTAGAGGCTGGCCAATCCCTGCTGCATTGATGCTGACAACCTAAAGGCTGACAAATATCTGCTGGATACCGACTGAACTGCCCACTGCCGTGATCACCTAGAGGCTGGCCAATCCCTGCTGCATTGATGCCGACAACCTAGATTATGATGAATTCCTCCTTGCTACCGACTGAACCAGCCACAGATGTTGACAACCTAAAGGCTGACGAATACCTGCTGGCTACCGACTAAACTGCCCACTGCCGGTGATCACCTAGAGGCTGGCCAATCCCTGCTCCATTGATGCTGACAACCTAGAAACCGGCCAATTCTTCCTGGCTACCAACTGAATTAGCCATTGATGCTGATAACCTAGAGGCTGGCCAATTCTTCCTGGCTACCAACTGAATTAGCCATTGATGCTGATAACCTAGAGGCTGACCAATTCTTCCTGGCTACCAACTAAATTGGCCATTGATGCTGAAAACCTAGAAGCCGGCCAATTCTTCCTGGCTACCAACTGAATTAGCCATTGATGCTGATAACCTAGAGGCTGACCAATTCTTCCTGGCTACCAACTGAATTAGCCATTGATGCTGATAACCTAGAGGCTGACCAATTCTTCCTGGCTACCAACTGAATTAGCCATTGATGCTGATAACCTAGAGGCTGACCAATTCTTCCTGGCTACCAACTGAATTGGCCATTGATGCTGAAAACCTAGAAGCCGGCCAATTCTTCCTGGCTACCAACTGAATTAGCCAATGATGCTGATAACCTAGAGGCTGACCAATTCTTCCTGGCTACCAACTGAATTAGCCATTGATGCTGATAACCTAGAGGCTGACCAATTCTTCCTGGCTACCAACTTATTATCAACAATTATATTATCAACAATTAATTCATTTAAAATAATATATAGTATATTTGCGGCACGTTCCAGAGTGGAAGATACTCTCAGTATCGCCCTGGTGTAAGACCACCATTCAGAATTGAAACGTTGCTTGAAATGGCTTTAGCCGTGTTTGGTGACCAGATCTGAATAGCCAGGTACTTCCCCACCTTCCTCTTCCCCATCTCCCTCCCCTCCCCAATACCCTCAGCCTCACAACATACCCCAATTGGGGATGCCATAGTCTCACTGGCTCCAGACGGGAGCAGTTGGGACTCTTGTGCGGTAATACTGTAAAAAAAAAAAAAAAAAAAAAAAAAAAAACTAAATTGGCCATTGATGCTGAAAACCTAAAAGCCGGCCAATTCTTCCTGGCTACCAACTGAATTAGCCATTGATGCTGAACACCTAGAAGCAGGCCAATTCTTCCTGGCTACCAACTGAATTAGCCAATGATGCTGATAACCTAGAGGCTGACCAATTCTTCCTGGCTACCAACTGAATTAGCCATTGATGCTGATAACCTAGAGGCTGACCAATTCTTCCTGGCTACCAACTAAATTGGCCATTGATGCTGAAAACCTAAAAGCCGGTTAATTCTTCCTGGCTACCACTTGAATTAGCCATTGATGCTGAACACCTAGAGGCTGGCCAATTCTTCCTGGCTACCGACTAAATTAGCCATTGATGCTGACAACCTAGAAGCTGGCCGATTCCTGCTGGCTACCAATTGAACTGGCTACTGCTGCAGCAGTCGCCCACGCCATTTACTGTATCGTATGGCGCGGTGATGCACAATGTGCCCCAATCTGAAATTATCGCTGAAAGGATTCCGGTTGTATCAGTTTTCTATCTGTGTTTTAAATCCAGTTGTATTGAAATACATATAACTATTTCTTGTGAATTGGGCTGGCTGTAAAAAATAGGAAGTACCTATAAGCTACACCCCTTTGTACGTTCTGTATACCAATACAATACTTGTAATTAAAATGTGAATTTTGATTCAAATCGTCTTTCTTTTATGATGGTTTGGATAGAACACCTCACGGTGTTTTACTTAAATCATTACCCAGGTTGAGGACTGATGTGTGCCGGTGCTTATTATTTACAGTCTTTTCTTGTGCAGGCAAACACGTCCCGTACAATAACATTATTAAATTGGAAATAGTTTTGACTTAGGCACATATTAAATAACGACGTGAGATCATTTATAAAGTCTTTGGATAAACTAGAAGTATTTAATAAGTCTGATATTAAACATTTACTTTCCCCAATGGGAACATTAGGAAACAAATTAACCACGTCAAACGAAATGAGTTTACAATTATTAGGGAGAACCAAATCTTTCAATTCTTCTACTAATGTAAATGAGTTTTTAATTGTGTATTTAGGAGTGAAAACATTGGTATTATTAAACACTTTAGTAATAAATGACGATATTATAAAATTTGGGGCATTACAACATGATACTACTGGTCTAACTCTGATGTTTTTAATGTCATCTTCCCCTTCCTCTCCCTCCTTTTCCTGACGCACGCATGTGTTCGCGTGCCTGCGCCAATGCTCCCTCAATATTCTGCGGATGCAGTCTACTTTTGCTGTCTTCTTATTCCAAGACGTTAGCGTTTCCGTTCATTCAACAATTTGCACTTTTTTTAAGATATATTTCCTCTTTCAGGTTCTTTCTTTCTCCGTAGCTGCGCCAATTGTAGTGTATGCACTTCTGGTGCCTTTATTGTGGCGTGTGTGGGTAGTAGCTCAGTAAAGTAATACGTGAACTAGTACTGGTATTTATAAGGGAGCTGTTTGCGACAAAAGAGACACTATCCTAGCATCATCGCCTTTTATAGAATCTCGAAAGCATACTATCTCGCTTGCACTTATACACATTAACACAAGCACCACAGAGCTTGAGAACGGCGTATTAACCTAATGTGAAACATTCAACGAGATAAATCATTTTTGGAATAACTTAATGAATAAAACCTCAAATTGTAATATTTAATTATTGAACACAACATAATCGATTCTTAAACTCAAAATTCTAAACAGTAAAATCAGAAAAAGATAAGTCACGTCTAGGACTTGAACCTAGGACCCTTCTCTTGCCGGGGCACAAATCTACCAACTGAGATAATGGTAACCCTAAAGATAGATACCAATAAAAATGTTCCGTAAGAAAAATGACGAAAATGTTATGACCGAAGGAGATAGTTGTTATAGGGATTATCAAATTTTGTTGGCTCCAGCCCAGAATTGGCTCACAAATTCAATTGTGAGGAGTACTTGAGATTTGTATAAGGTTAGCAGCTGGTTACTATTAAAGAATCTTCTAGCCCTATACAAGATGCCCATTTTTTTAGCTGAATCAGCTGAATTTCACTAACAATCCTAACATAACACAAACAGACAAGTGTGAAGTATATATCCACGGTTGACTGCTGGTGAGCTGAGGATGAAGAATATGATGATCAAAAACATACAATTTTTGTAGGGTTTCTACGAAAAAAAAATTTCCCTACTGAGAAAATACAAGGCCTCATAGTCTATAATAGCCAGGTAAAATGTATACACCCGTATGAGGTAAAACATTCTGATGCGCAATGACGCCGTTCTAAATTCAAAAGAAGAGTAACTTTAAATTCAGTAAATTTAAATGATTCACCACTTCATGGCAAATAAAAATCTAGAAAAAGAAAAAAAATGTACACATAATTGGAACTTAAATAAACATGCTTTTGCATATTTCACATATATTAAAGTAGTTCAGGTAGGTAATTAAATAAAATTTAAGAACAAAAAAAAACATTTTTTTGTATTTCTTTGGCATTCACTATGTAACAATTTCTAGACATTTTTTGTTTTTAATGAGTTTTATTAATTCACAATGTACATTTGTTACGTATAAATTTTTATAAAATTAGCGACCGGTTTCGACACGTCCGTGTCATTAACTAGCTATTTTAAAACTAAATTTTTAAGTGCAGAAATATGGGGTTTTATTTAGTTTGGTTCTTTGGTGGGTGGGGATTTGAGGGAGGGGGAGGGGGTTGAGAGGGAAGTGGAGGGAGGAGTCAAAATAACGGGGAACATTGTCAATAGAGGTGATTTGCAAGGTGCTATTATTTTATTTACTATATTAATGCTTGAATTAATTTTTTTGTTGATTTCTAATGTTTCTAATGCGCACAAATTAAAATATTTATTAACGTTAGAATGTTTAAACTTAGTTTTATCCCGGTTGAAGCTATGGCCTGTCTCTATCAAATGATTAGCGAACTCGGAGAAATTATTATTTTTTAAACATAGTTCGTGTTCCCTAATTCTGGTTTTGAAATTTCTTGTAGTCATACCTACATACTGGGAGTTACAATCATTACACTCTAAAGTGTATATCCCATTTTTATCTAATTTATTTGAAACATCCTTGTTATTAATTAAGTTTTTTATTTTAGAATTGGTGTAAAAAGCTGTCGAAATATTAACTGGTAACATGCGGGATATTTTTAAGGACAAGTCGCCTGTATAAAGAAGTTTTTTATATATTAGATTTTTACTAGATTTAGTGTTATTATCACCACTATAAATGTACTTTTTAGAAAATATTTTGGTTTGTTTCTTATTAACTAAACGATTAATTATGTCAGGTTTATATCCGTTGTTTATAGCTATTTGTTTTATAATGTTAATTTCATTATTGAAATTCTCAATATTTAAAACAAATGTACATTGTGAATTAATAAAACTCATTAAAAACAAAAAAAAACATATTTAATTCCACGATGATAAAAGAAAATTGTTTTCAAACAAATATTTTCTCACCTTTAAAATATTCAATAAAACTGTAATCAAAGGAAAGTTTCAATGGCTGACACGTAACTAAACGTATTATTCGGAATCCTTAAGTGGTTAACTTTCCGGGGTCAATTGTGTTAAGAAGTGGAAAGAAACTAAGACGTTCCTGAAAGTTAGATGTGTTTTCAGTAGGAGATTCAAGCACGATAAGCTTTGGTTCGAAACTTAAATTCTAAATGGGTTTTCAGTTTCGATGTAAATGTCTTTAAATTAAGCGAATGAATCCTACTTTCTTGAATGAAATCAAAACTGTCATACTTAAAAAGTTTTGATCCTGTTGCGTAAACAAATAACAAACCCCTTTTGTAACCATTTGGGCAGAAAATTTGTCAGTGTTGGTAGAATAATTTATTATATGTATATACAAAGTATTTAATAATGTTCGAAATCGATGATATAATATTTTTTTATTAATAATCTTTATAATGTTTTTGAAGTGAAACTTCTTTAGGCGCGTAATGGATTTTCGGGGACGGAGTAAAACCGAGTCAGGATCGACACGAAAATGCGGGTACCCCCACCACCGCTCACCGTTCACTGTCCCTCTCTCACCATATGCGCTTGTTGAGGTGGGGGAGCCGCTCACGAACGTTCTCTCTCTTCTCTTCTTTCCTCTCTCTCAGACACCAGCGAACTGCGCCACGCCAAGCATCAGCTGCTTGGTTAGTATACTGCGTCGTGAGTGTAATACGAGTGAAATACGTAATTGATTGTGGTTCATACGGTTTGGTACAGAATTTCAGTGTTAAAAATGAGTAGTGACGAGATAGAGGTGATGAACACATCATTGTCATTGTAATTTCTTTGTAATTTTTAATTGTAATATTGTTATTTATGTAATATTGTATACTTGTGAATAAATTGAAAATTTTTGGAACTATACATTAATCGAACGTCATTCATCTATAAGAAAATATTAGAAAAAGCAAATCCATGCTTCGTCGTTGAATTATTTAACCTCTAATTTTCAAACTAACCTAAGAGAGAAAATAGAGATGATGAAATGAAAATAGAGAGAGAGGAATACTAGAAGTTTCACTTCTGTCTTGCGTAGGCTTGACACACCCACTTTTTTAAAGTGAGATAAATATATACAAATATATAATTATAAATAATAAATAAAATATATAATTATAAATCCACCAGTATAAAGCCGTCTGCAAAAATAACCAGTTCCACTCGATACTTAAATACGTAATTAATTATTTTTTGATATTACAACACCGACCCCATGCGCTGTTATGTTTAATATGTGATTATTACAGAATTATTGACGTGATAATCTAGATATTTGTTTTAAAATTTACCTGTGAATCGCTAAAAAGAAATATTTTGTTTTCAGATTATTATTTTAATTTAATAACTATGGCTAAAAGGAATGTGGACAATATTTTACCAGAATTGGTCGAATTTTGGAATGTTCGAATGAGAGAGGGAAGTTTACCAAGGATCAATGTGCTTTAATCAAAAATCCTAAATATGTGCTTCCAGAACAGAATTATTTCGGCGTCATGTCAAAAGACTGTACAGTCGAGCATTGCAAGGCGGTACATTTTGAAGTTGAAAAAGGTAAACTGTTACATTCTTGCTGTCATAATGGAAAAATTATACCACAAATTTTAGCTTATCCTCCAGCACTTAACGTATTATTGACATGAGATTGTAGTCAATCGAAAAACTTTAGGAATTTTATATGTCAATACAACAATGCTAATAGATTTGTCTCATTTGGAGCGCAAATAGCTAATATCCCAGGTAATGGTCCATATTGTTTAAAAATTTCTGGTGAAATTTATCATTTGACTTCCAGAAGTATACAAGTTGCAGGTGAAATACCTTCCTATGCTGAGCTTGATGAGGCTGTTAGAGTGCGTATGAGTCATCCATCTAATGCCGAAAATGCTTTCAAAATATAATGCAAATAATTGATAGTGAAATACACCAAATAAGTCCTCATCAGTATAAGAAACTAAAAGAAGCTGTCGAGGAAGAAGAAATACGCATTGCGGCTGAGGGTGGGCAGGTGAGAGATATACGTCTATTATTTACACATTCATCAGCTAATGACCAACGGAGGTACAATGCTCCAACCAGTTCTCACGATATCGCCATGGTATACGTAGCAGACAGAGACGGGAATTTACCATCGGGTATAGATATCTCTGTTCATCCTAAAAATGTTGAAGGACTTCAAAGGATGGCAAATTTATCAAAGCATTTAGATCCTATGGTTTTCCCCAGGCTTTCAGCATCATGCTGATTTCTGTACTGCTTAATGTCATACTGTAACTGCTATGTAGTTTTATGCAAGTAAATTAGCAGTGCGAAGAAACATATTTAATCCAATCCATTAAGCATATAAACTTTTTCAACAGTAATTCATGCTTACATTATTTATGAATCTGGTCGCCTAGATTACACTAGGAAAAACCAACGACACATCAGGGTGGAATGCTACCAAGGTTTGCAAGACCATGAGAGAAATTTAGCCACTGATAGAGGAGTATGTGCAGGTAATATAGTCATTCTTCCATCTTCATTTACTGGTGGACCAATGTGAATAAACTTTATCAAGAATCAATGGCAATGGTACGTTAATTTGGTCGCCTTGATCTATTCATAACTTTTACATGCAATTCTCTTGTTAAATTATTAGCTCATAAAAGTTTATATGAACAAAGGCATAATGTTCCACACCTTTATCAAAATCTGAAAATCCTCTCGGTAAGAGCAATTATGTGGTATAAAATAATTTTTCAGCACATAAATAGCCCTATGTACATAAATAGACTGGAACACACTTACAATACTCGATTTACATTAAATGAAGGACTAATCGTACCAAAGCATGTAAACAAATATGGAAAAAGAACGCTAGACTACATGATACCAAATTGTTTAAATATGTTACCTGCAGAAATCAAAAAATGTACAAATATAAAAATAAATTTTTTGTTGAAAAATTGGCTAGCTGAAAGAAATAGTTTGTACTAGACTCTAATACAAACTATTTCTAACTGCATACGCTTTAATTGTTTTTTGTTTTTATTTTTATTGTATTACACCTCTCATGATATGAATGTATACATTTGATATAATCTGTTTAAGTTAAAAGCACCCAATGACAAACTACTTTAAAGTAGTTTATTGGGACTTTTTGATTTTTGTATATTATTTTGATATTAAATAAAAAAAAAAAAAATAATAAAAAAAAAAATAAAAAAAAAATCCCAAATGGCCAGAAATACCAATGGAATCGGAACATTATCAATCGGCCGCAGACAGGCCTGATATAGTAGCCAAGCTTTTCAATCTAAAAGTGAAGGAATTTATTCATGAAATGACTGAGAAACATGTTTTTGGAAAATTAATTTGTTTGGTGTATACAATTGAACAGCAAAAAAGAGGACTCCCTCATCTACATGGTGTGTTTACACTTTGCAGCCAAGATAAGTTGTATACAGCTTCTGATATTGATAATGCCGTATCTGCAGAACTACCCCATCCGAAGAATTCGGCTTTGTACCGTATTATTTTCAAAAATAACATTTATGGTCCATGTGGCGTACTTAATCCAAGGTCAGTCTGCGTGGTAGACGGTAGGTGCTCTAAAAATTTCCCAAATCATTTAAAGATGCTACTGATAATAATTCCGCAGGCTACCCAGAGTACAGGAGACGTGATAATTTTTTTGAAAATCAAGTTATCCGGGATACGTATCGATAATCGATTTGTTGTTCCATATAGTGCATTCCTTAGCAAAAAATATGATGCTCATATTAATGTTGAAATTTTTTCCTTTGTCTACAGTATTTATTTATTTATACTGGGTTTTTAGAGATGTTCTCACTTATCTATACATGATCAATCTCACTCAATTTTACTTCTGGCTTTACATTTAACCGACAGCCAATCTGTTTATTTTGTAGAAAGGCGGGAGGAACAGGCTCTCAGGGAAGCATCTACAAGGAACCCCTCTTTAACAGCGTGGTTCCAATTGAATCTTCAAGATATTGAAGGACGCTCTATTCTGTATCAAGATGTACCAAATAACTATGTCTTTTCAGCTGGTAAAAAGTGGACGAGGTGACAGCGGGGAGGCGGCAACATCATTGGATGAATACCTTCAATTTCTCCTAAAAATATAGAACTGTATCATTTACGGCTGATTCTTATAAAGGTGGCTGGAGCTATATCCTTTGAATTTTTTCGAACTGTTGATGGCAATTTACTATGTAGCTACTTTTCATGATGCGGCGCGTGAACTGAAGCTCATTGATGACATACGAGAATGGACGCAGTGCATGACGGAGGCTTCATTGTATTCGATGCCTAAAATTCTTAAACATCTATTTGTTTTAATTTTAATCAATGTATCCCTTCGATCTTCGGCTGAAGATTTTTTTCATCATCATTTAACATTAAAAGTAATTGAGCGTACTATACGTGATATCATGGGAAGTGATTCTGTCTTTGGTAACAAAGTTATTGTTTTAGGCGGAGACTTTTGTCAGATCCTTCCAGTGTGTCGACGTGCTTCTAGTGGACAATTAATTGCCGCTTGCATAAAGAGCAGCACCCTTTGGTACCATTTCAAAACCCTTTTAATTAAAAACAAATGTCAGAGCTTAAGAAAGTGAAAATATATTTTCTAAATGGCTTTTGGACTTGGAAGATGGCAAACTTCCTTCTGTAGAAGGACCATGTGATGGTTTGAAATAAACGATAAATAATAAACGAACGTTTTCAAAAATTTTTTTTGTTTAGACAACGACGGAAGATTTATTGACAGACAGGCCTGGAGTAAACACATTCACACGGGACAGGGCGCAGGTACAGTCAGTGAGGTTTTGAACTTGAGTACGTTGACAGCTCCGTGAAATCGATACAAATGAGAAGTGTTGTTTGAAATTGCAGTGAATTAGTGAATTCAGATGGCGTTAGAAAGCTTTGTTGGGTTTTGAATTAAAGTGAAATATCATTGGAACGGTTTTTGTGTGAAGTGAAAGTGGTTGGACTCAGTGAGAAAACAATTAATAATAATGACAATAATAATAATTGGATAATTTGTAGAGCGCCGTTTTGTAAAAACCCACCTCAGGGGCGCCAGGTGTTGTGCAATCGCGATTGTGTTATAAAGTTGTGTTGATTTAAACGTGATTTCGTATACAGTTCGAACTAGATTGCTTGTCTTAAAAACATGAAAATAATAAAAATAATGATTGCGTTTTTAAAACAGAGTGAAAGAACTTAAAGGCGGGAAGTGTTTAATCGGGCTAGGTTATTGATTTGGCGAGATGGCATTTATCCACGGAGACCGAAAACCAGAGAAACAAATATATCATTAACTGTGGGTTCGAATCCTGACAGATTAGGGAGGTACAATTTTATTTACAGGAATATTTAATTACCCTTTTAAAGTCGTAGGGAGGGGACCAAAATGGAACAAATTACAAGGACTTAAAAGGAGAAAATGATTAATGTAATGGAATGCCGGTAGGGAGGAGACCGAAAATTAAACTGATTTAGCTATATAGTGTGTAACCAGGTAAGCTTCACACTAGGATTTGGAGGTGACTAGCAGGGTGAGTTTTTTTTATATTATTTATTAAACAACAGAAGTCCCTTTTAAAGGACGGATACAGCATCCAAGTTTACAACCCCTGTCGTCCAAATAATGTTTCGAAAGGGAATGTGTCAATCAGACTATCTACCAGCTGGAAAAGGGAGACGGGCCGATGACCTTTTCATATATAGGACAAGACGCAGGTACAGTCAGTCAAAGGGGAAGTTTTGCTAGCGTATGACCGCCCAAATAGAAAGCGATCGGATGCAACCAGACAAAACAGAATGAATACTTTTCTTCTGTTATTTGACTTTCTAATTTAATACTTTTCATCTCTTGTTTGACTTTCTAAGTTACGAATTGGGATGCACAAAAACAAATCTAAAGTCGAAAGAGGGAGATGGTAATCTCCGAAATAAAACTACCAACCGAACAACTTTTCTCAACAGGTACCTTTCGAGAGGTAGGCAGCCTCTTTAAATTAAATGCAAAAATCAAACCAATTATCCGTTTATACCTACCTGAGAGGATAGGTATTCAGTAGGAGTTACCCATACCTAATACACGAGGATGCTAGTAACCTCATAAAATAATTACTAGAACCGAATATTAAAATACAGACAGTCCTCATCCTAAATTTGGCATTTCGAGTAGACCTTACATATAACTCACATGATAATTGGCTGAATGGGTAGGCACACAACCTATCGTTAAAAAGCAGGCTAAATGTCGACAAGATCGTCGTGTGTTATCTATGTATTGACCTAGAAAGGGATGTAAATCCCCGACGGCGTGGGAGTTACAACGTTTTCTAGAGGTGGCACGTAACTTAGGACCTTGCGTGTCACATTTTCGCGACTAGATTCGTGACAAGGGATGTCATGGTTTTCCCCTTCTACACTCAATAAAGTAGATTTTCCTGGAGGTGTATGAGATTGGGGCAATTCTGAAATTGGTGATGAGACCTGGTTTTCTTTATTCTGGCGTGACGGTTGCCGATTTGGAACAAGGGGAGACCCGGCCGGTTGTGATATCCAGACACGCAGATATCGATCGCCTTGCTCAAATTATCATCCATCGGTTTTGTTTGGTAAGAGGAGGAGTCAATCTTAGCTTGAAAAAAAATTCATTCCCTTTCCTCTCCTTCCCCTCCCAAAATATATACATGGATGGCGCCGACAACTAACACCATAAATTTATCGTATGTATATCACATATATAAAATCTAACACTTTATTATACTCACATAATCCTATGACAGGTAGACTCACGTAGCTAGTTTGAAGAGCAGGCGACTCAGAAAAATCAGGTTTATGAGATGGCTTTAAAACACAGCGGTAATGAATTCAACTCACTCTATCTCAAAAGAACCAAGGGATACCACACATACATAGATAACTAGGTTTCTAAACCGAGAAACAAAAAACCAACACAACGTTCGGTGAAGCCTTTTTATACTGAACCGTCACGTGAAATGAGTACGTTCAAGGTCGTACGTCACGTGGACAAACTAGGATGTACACACTTGAAGGGGTGTGTAATAAAGAGAGGAGCAAAGGCTTGTAGAGACGGCAGGGGAGGACTTTTCCATCCCTGCGAACACATATGCAAAGCCTTATGGAAAAGTTACCTATGGGACTTTAAAGAAATTTATCGTAGAAAGAAGAGAAGGAAAAGTTTGAAGTAGAAAGGGCGTATCATTACAACCATAAGAGTCATCTGTGCTTATTCCCAATGTAAATATTTGCCAAGATATTATTCACTATATATACGGTGAGACACATACAACTGCTGATGCCTTGGTGATGAGTCAACGTACCATATTGTGCCCTATAAATAGTCATGTTTATGCAATCAATGAGGATGTACTTCAACGGAAAGCGCCTCTGAGGTGATATCTCACAAAAGCGGTGCTATAAAAATTGTCCATAAAAATTTCTTAGAAATTTATTTTTTGGTGATGGCCTTTGGAATGGAACAAAAATGGTTGTTTTAAAAATTTCAGCTGTAACTTAATTCAAGCCAAAATCACTACGGGGAACAAAAAAGGTACAGTAAATTTCATTTCTAGAATTTCAAACACTTTGTCGGATGTTACAATAAAATTCAATATGTGCAGGAAACAGTTGTCAGTCAAATTAGCTTATGCAATGACCATCAATAAATCTTAAGGACAAACTTTTGAACGGGGTGGACTGTTACTTCCTGAACCAGTATTTTCTCATGGACAGTATGAGCGCAGTCATCGTTATTTATACAAATTCTGACTGATTGGTATACGGATAATATTGTTTATAAAGAGATTTTTTCCTAATGAAAGTGTATAATATTATGTTGTAGATTATAAAAAATAACAGTATAATAAATTGTACTTGCTTAAAAAGTTTTGTTTTTTGGGTCCCTTGAAATGAAAATGACTCGATTTATCCCACCTGTAAGGTTTTCCCGCCTAAGAATTAAGAGAGTCTTGGTGTATTTCCTTTGACAATCGTTTGGTAAGAGCGTAATATTATTTCACCCAAATATTTAGATTTTTAGGACTTATCCCAATAAAATAATTCATAATATATTTAAAAAAAATGTAATTACTTTGACAGTCTTTTGGTAAGAGTATATTATTTTACCAAAGTTATATTATGTAATATTGTAATAAGTTGATATTTTTATTTATTTTCGAATTACATATAAATATTTTGCAATTTAATTTCGATTTAAAAATTAAATCATTTCGGTGGTATGGAAGAGGAAATTTTTTTCTCATTGACGAGATTTATGTTGGGGTTAGGGATTTTTAATGGTACAGAATGTTTTTCTATTATATATCTACCCATTGATCTAATATCTAGCTATTAAATGTAACTGTTAGTATCACTTAAACTGGGCGAAGTCCAACTAAGTGCCGCCCGCAGGGCCTATCAGCCAAAAACCCACGGAACGGGTTTTTAACTGCTAGTCTATAATTAATGTTATACTCCGAATATTCATTACTCATTTTCTAAAATATATTTCTTAATTAGGAAAATTAATCTGTATTCAAATCAATGCCATGCATGGTAATTAACTGATATGATCCGAAGAGGACCTGTATGTAGCAAATACTTAAACAACAATAAACCTACTATCAGCATGTGAGAATATATCGAGTCAGCTGTGTCAGCAATACACCTACCCTTAGAGTAACAACACAACTTAAAAAAAAACATTATTGTACCAAAATAATTTAAGAATCTTGGTTAGTACGTTCCATACTCGAAACAATCATAAAATATAGATAATATTTACTAATGATACTAAAACTCTGAACTTTTCAAAATAACTACATAATTGGGAATCACTTTTTTAGTATTATTACGCCAGCGTCTGGACGGTTTAGACCCTCTGATTGGTCAAATTCAAATTTTATGTTTCCCTCATGGCCGACAGAGCGCACCTCTGGCGGTATAAGAGCGAACCAAATGACTGGCGCGAATATTCAAATATGCAGCTAACAATACCCATAGTTATGCAAAATTACTTGACCATTAACAAACGTTTAATAAGAAGATTTCTTCTGGAAGCTTATCACTTTGTGATGGCATTATTTATTTTATATGGATATAAAGTCTCGTAAATAAATAATTATGAAATTTTAGAAATTAGAAAACGTGTCAATATAAAATCAGATAATAAACCAAGATAAAATCAGATAACAACCAACCATAAGAAAAAAAAATATAAACCCTCTTTTAAATACTTTCCCACTTAACTGGTCTTTCCCGTCTAACGATATTGTAATTCCTAATTCTGATAAACCCCGCCCAACCTTACCTTTCCCCCCTCCTTCCACTTCTTCTTTCCAATTGTAATCTATATTTAATTTTTTACTTTGGTGTATACTTACTCCTGATGAGGTGAACTTCGTTTATGAAACATGTACTGGTTGTATATAATAAAGCGATTTAGACAAAGTTATTTGTGTTTTAATAAAATAAACTTTAATAAGATTACATTATTTTATATATTTATGTTGTATATCAATGCATATGTACGCAACAAAATGTAAAAATTTGATTGTTATAATCTATTATTTTATTTTTCATTGTTATAACTTTTAATTTATTAAATACAGTAACAGTTGTAGATAAAAAATAACCATCAGTTGGAGTAAAATAAACACCTTTTAGCTAAACCAACTGCTTATCTCATCGCACAATTACGCTCCTTTTATTTATAAACATGGGTACAATTAATCCATATGTAATAATTTATTATTTCAGTCAACTTTATTATAACTATCTTTAATTGTTGTGACAAACTATACGATATTGATTTACCTTATAGACATTGACGTCTATAAGGTAAATCAATATCGTGTAGTTTGAAGTACTGCAAGTCTCCTATGAGCAAATTATATTAGATACGGTAACATTTACTAAAGCAGGAAACAGTAGACATGTAGTGAATAATAGTGTTTCATTTGAAATAGTCCATCACAAATACGTAAAATTTCATTTATTCAAGAACTGTCAATCTTATTACGCCTAAATTAAGCATGTTATTATTCATTAACACTTCCCTGTTCCGTGTTTTAACAACATATACTCACCCTCTCTCTGTGAATGACCTAATATCTACCTATTAAATTTAACTGTTGTTAGTATCACTTAAGCTGGGTGAAACCTAACCAAGTGCCCCCCCGCAGGGCCTAGGAGCAAAAAACCGGGAGCGGGTGATTAACTGCTAGTAGAATTACTATGGATCATGTTTAATGACCTCAATCATCGTTACCTGTTATATTTTGTGAGATTTTTGTTGGCATTGCCATGTAATCAATCATTTGGTCGCCATTCAATTGTCAGCCAACTTAATTTAATTATTTGTGCCTTTCCTCAGTTCATTCAGCAAGATAGCATTTATTAAAATGGCTATTTCATGATTCCACTGACTTCGAGCTACTTGTGGGTTACCAGATAACATTAATGTGGCTATTTCATGATTCCACTGACTTTGACCTACTGTACCTCTTGTGAGGTACCATATAACATTACAGTGGCTATTTCATGATTCTACTGACTTCGAGCTACTGAAACTCTTGTGGGGTACCATATAACATTAAAGTAGGAGTTCATAATACACGGTGTCCAGAAACTCGTAGTACAAGCGGGAAACTGGAGAATCTACACCACACGGGGAACCCAAATAAACATAAAGTTTTTTGATTTGAGCATTTTCATCAAAAAAAAAAAAAACAAAAAAAAATATTTTTCGGCTATTTCAGGGTTAAATTTTTTTCGTCATTCGATCTGAGACGCCGACGCGACGCAATGGATTGCAATTATTATTAGCATTGGTAGGCCTACTCACAATATGTAGCGATGTTCCGATTTCCAATTCAAAGACACAAACACGTCACATAAATTATTTTAAATGTTCACCGTTAACTTTCAAGCACAGTTGGGTCCATCTGATGATTGATTATCGCACTATTTTAATCATGTTGGAGTTAATTTTTACCTCGTTGAAGGCTTGATGATAAGTCTCAAAATCAAAACATTAAAAACGTTCAACTGTTTTCAAACACTCACAACAACTTTCCAAAAATGTTAAAGTATCAGTATCAAAACAATAATAACGCATTTTAAAATTTACAAATTTCGACCACAATTCGCTTTTATGTTTAAATTAACGAGAAAACTTCAAAAAAATGTAATGTAAGCAGTGTAAACAGACACAAAAAACATGGCCACCTGCGGTGTCCCATAAACAAAAACTAATGTGACCTACTTACAATTTAACAGAAATTGAACATATGCTTATCGTGCGTCTTTTTCCTTCATATGTGAGTCGAACCCAGCACACTAGAGAAAGCTATATTTTGCGAATTTGTCAGAGATAGGTATGCATTTTAGAACAACAGATGTTATAACCCTGCAGAGCAGAAATATTTTATGATTACACCGGATTAAATGAAGGGTGATTTCAAAATAATGCTTTGAATCCGGGTTTCTTTATTCGTTTTACTTTTAAATAGTTTTAATTAGTTGGGTACTTTGAACTTCAGTAATAATTCATAAGAATTTGATAAAAAAAATCAACTTCTGACTCGATTTACTCGAAAACGAAAGCTCAAATCAAAAAAAATTATACTACAAAATCGACTCCAAATGTGATGTAGATTCACCAATTTCCCGCTTGTACTACGAGTTTCCGGACACCGTGTATAATATTACGCCAGTAAATATAGATTTGAACAATACACATAAACTCAGAACATGCGATAAAATATCAACAAACGTATCATATGCGGAATATGTTTGTATTTCCTGTTGTAAAATACAAACAGATAACCACATGGTGAAGTGTCTCCGGAAGCGGAAACGTGAGGGGGCCCTACTCCGAGCTTCTACCGGAAACGGGAAGTTTCTGGGGCAATTGAATTACTTATCCGGAATTATAACGCCTCCTTGGGCTAACTTAGGCTGACGTTTATTAATTATATAATGCTTGTTGCAAACATTCGACAAGAAAAAAAATAAAAATATTTATATGTTGAAATTATCCATTTAAAGATCAAACCACTATCAATATATCAGATACAATAATCATTTGCACGCTTTTCGCCCAAATGAGAATAATATCAATGTTATTTGTAATTTGAATAGTATAAAAAAAAATATTTTGTTGCTACAACATTAAATCAATTTATTTTTTTGTTTGAACCTTTTTAAATCACACAGACTTTAAATTGAATAATTTAATAAACAAAACACGTTCTTCAAATCACACAAGTTTTCATTGAAAACATTTTAACCGTTTTTTTTTAAATAATTCTTAACAATTACAAAATATATTATTTTGTAAAAAATACAAATCTAATTTGTTTTTTGCAAAATTTAAATAAATAGAATGCTAAAACTCATCAGAAAATCATATCCATAGATATGAATAAAACCCATATTCCGGGAAATCCAATTGTATTTTCATTAGTTTCAAAGAATTACATTCATACGTTTGAATAAATATGTAAAAACATTCAAGCTTACATTTACATAACCCATGTGTAGGTACAGAGAGGTATAAGAGATCAACCAGGAGTAAAAGACATGAAATGATCGTTCATGCAAGTGCGAGTTTAAAATCGTCCAGCAAAACACGCAAATAAATAATAAAATGACAATACATTTAAGATTTACATATTATATACACTGTATTGGCAATCCCTTAGCATACCTTAATTCAAAAGTAATCGTTTCCTCTAACTACTTTCGTTCAGTTCATTTCTTTTAAAAACTAAATGTTGTTTGGAAATGTAATTTTTTTAAAATGTATACATGATATCTGGGGCTAGAGTGTACTGGAATATGGTAGAAGTAAAAATTTTTTTTCTAAATTTAGATAATTTTTATCGAAAAATCATTGTTTTTTTTTCATAAAAAAAAGATTTTTCGAAAAATATATTTTTCATCCAAACAATTCATTTTTTTAACCTGAAAACTACTATAAAATTTTGTCACCATGTACAGTTCCATACAATTATCTTTTCGCATCTTGTTAGTCTGCCAATCGCGTAAATACCGCTTATTGTATATTATGATGTAAAACCTTCATAAAAGAATATTGTGGCAAAAACGTTTTTGAGGATCAGGTGAGAGGCACGAAATAAAAGACGTGGGTCAGTGAGTTGACGTCGGGCGCTGGTGACCGTGACTCAATGACTGTCAGGCACTGGCGATCTTGAGAATCAGTACTCCAGTGCTGACGGGAACGCCAAAGGTACGGTGGACCTTGTAGGCGGTTGAACGGGAGCTGTGTAGACCAGTGAGGATGCTGCGTGTCCTCGTGATGGTCATGATGCGTGGATGAAGCGCTGGTCAGAGTCGCTGGAACCAGGGCGCCTTGATCCGTGTAGCGCTGGCCAGGGACGGCGGCCAAGGCGCTATGATGATATCCCGATAGAGTCCATGATGTGTACGGGCGAAGCCGGGTGTATTGTCCTTTGCGCAAAGGTACGCGAATTATCACTCGTGAGATTTGTAGGCTTGGCGGCAGATAGATGACTGACTGACTGCTCGCTGCGTCGGGCTTATTTATACTGTACGGCCGGCGGCAACAGTAGGTAGATGAATTGCAACTAAATCTGAGCCACTCGCTCAGTCTGAAACTTTCGGTCGCGCTGTGTTAACGCATAAGCAATAGGCTCGAACTTTCTGGCGAGTTGTCGTAATGTGCCAGACCGACTGCGACGTATTGTCGTAGGTAGGCCGCGTTGTTTTGTTTACAATTTCGGCTGTCAGTAGTAACTCGCAAGTACGTACCTAAGTAGCGTCGAGCTGCTTATTATTAATGAGTTAATCTGGATTCTTCTTGACGCTACACGTTTTTAAATACTTGCATTAATTATTATCTACTTATGATTCGTTTAGTTCTCTTTTCGTCTTAACAGCATCCTGATGTACTTACTGCTACTAACCTAATATGTATACAATACTGCCTGTATGGGTGGATCCACAGTATCCTCCTTGAGAATCTGAAGGACGATATTGTATTTTTACTTATGTGGGGATCATGTCTAAAGTCCAATGTTGAACCACTAAATATTACTAAAAAATTGATCCTAAAAGTGATGTATAAAAAAAAATTCTGTTATCCATCCAACCTACTTTATAAGAAATGTAATGTTATGTGTATAAAACAGCTATATATCACTCAAATACTTTGTCGATTTTTTTATCAATATTAAATTTTCTGAAAAAACACAACAAACGCGGATAACTAGAATTAGCTCTATATTAAACTTTGTGGCGGTACATACTAAAACTTATTTTGGTCAAAGAAACTATTTATATCAAGCACCACTTTTGTTTAATATTCTTCCAAATCATATTAAGTCTACCAATTCTTTAGATAAATTTAAAAAAATAATTAAGATTTTTGTATTGACACACGATTGTCTTAATATTTTTTCATCCTTGTCCTTTCAATAATAAGATTTTATATTTCCCGTTTTCTAAAAACTGAATGTCACCCTATCTGTCTTTATTATCTACTTTGCTTCTTTTTTTGAATAATGATAAATGATTAGATATGGTTCAAATATTGTTACAATATACTGTCAAATTACCCATCTGGTAACACATCTAATACATATTTTTTCTTTAATTTTTAAATATTTTTTGTTTGTATGTAGAATTACTTTATGTTTGTAATTACTCTTATGTTTGCTGCACTCAAATGTAAATTTTTAACCTCGATACAGGCTTAGTCTTAGTGAGGTTGATTTTTATGTGAAAAAAAGTGTTGCAATAAAAAAATATATATATGACAGCATTAACACTAACTTGCGAACACTTTAGCACAGGTTCTCCTATTAAGGTTTTAACAAAAAATTACAATTAACACTTTGTATAATTATAACTAATGCTATAAAAATTATATGTAAACATTAAATAAACGGAAAACTTATAAATGAATGAACTATATTGGTAATTTCAATTTTTTTATGATAATTTCCAGCTTTCCTTTGCTTGTGACAATATTTGAAAAACATAGTGAAAACACGTGCTGTATAAACAAAGAAAAAAAAACTAAGAAAGACAATAGTGTACGAAGTATAATTAATATTATTGCTCGCGCAAAACAATAACTCTTGTCAGAAGTTGTATTTTTGGTACCTTATTTTTACGTGCTGCTTTTTCTTCAACCTTTAAGCTTTTAATGATCGATTACAGAAAGCCTCGACTCCTGGCCATTAGTCAAAGTCAGTGCGATTGAGTACTCGTACTAGGTAACGAAACGCAGAAATAAAACTAACGTAACACATTTGTCATGATTAATTAGTTTAAAAGTGGGATGGTCGCTGCACCATTTACTGTATTTTAATAATTACAGTTTGGCGTCTATCTGGCGTGGGGAGAATAAAATAAATCTATTTTTTTAGGTGAACACAATCAATCTTACACAGTTAGACTGCATCATCCCCAATTGGGGTAAGTTGTGAGGCTGAACGAAGTAGGAATTGGGAGATGGAGAAGAGGATGATGGAGAAGAAGATAGAGGGGAAGAGGATGGTGGGGGAAAAATACCTAGCTGGCTATTCAGATCTGGTCACCAAACACGTATAAAGATATTTATAGCATCGTTTAAATTCTGAATGGTGGACTATGTTAATGATTTTGTTTTCTGAACACAATTAAGAAACATATTGAAAATAAAACAACATATTATGCACTTTTCCAATCTATTATAGAATACGGTATAATTGTTCAGAGAGGGGCAACAAACTCAGATATCGACCATAATATATGAAATAGCACAAAAAACAATCATAAATTAAATATTTATTTTTTGGAATAACTTAATGAGTAAAACCTCTAATTGTAATATTTAATTATTGAAAAAAATATTAGCGATGTCGAGCGTAGCGACTCACACATGTAGTCCGTATCTTTTTCTGATTTTTCTGTTTCAGATTTTCGTTTAGAAATCGCTAATATTGTCTTCAAAAATTAAATATATAAATTAAATACTTTAAATACATATAATAACTGATATTATGGACTAGATATACATGACATTTACAAAAAAAAACTACCAAAGTAAAATCTGACTAAAAAACATTTTTTTTACAAACACAAACTAAAATTAATAGACCAATTAGCGAACATACGAAACATAAAATCTCCGTCGGTAAGCACAAGCTTTGGACAAATACACCACAAATACCATACAATAAAAGTATTTAACATTCTTACACTCGACACGAAAAATGAGGAAAACAAAAAACATTTCACCAACCAAATTTAGATAAAGATTGAAGACCAAACAGCAAAAAATATTATCGTACAGAATAAAAAATATTCCTATATATTCGCAGTACACATATTTTACACAACCAGACTAATAAATAAATACATATTGCTTATATTTTTAATTTCTTAATTCTTATTTTTTTATCGTACTTTTTTATTTTAATTATTTTCTATCTTTCTTAATATTAATTTATATTCGTTTAATTTAACATAATTTCAACATGGTCCATTTTATTGACTGTAATGTCCCCCCCCACGCTGTTTTAATTCTTGTCGATTATACGATACTGGGAGCTTAAAAACTAAAAAGACCGTCTTTATGTATTTTTCCTAATAATGTTTTCTCCTCTTGAGGAACTACTCTCCTTTCTCACTATTGTTGAAGTACTATTACGCTCGTCTCCTCTGCCTTGCTAATTAGTTAGCTATTTATGGGTATGTACACGTTGCGGTACGTCAACCCTTCAATATTATCGAATTAATCGATCAGGTTGTGTAATTTTATTTTCCGACCATATCTTAATTCATTGAAGGGTTTCTTTTGTGGTTTGTGGTAACTTTGGTTTTTTAGATGAAGGCGTATTACATTCTGTGTGGTTTTTAAATAAGACAATGACTGATTCCCTTGAATTAAGCTCCCGCCCGCCGGAATAATCTTGAAATGTAGCGGGTAGTAAAGAACTGCTACAATCTGTTCCTTACACATTTCCACTTCTTCTCCTGACTTGGCTTTCATTGGTTCTAGTTTTCATCGACAACAGTATCACGCTACTACACCTAAGACAGGAATTGGTTATACATAACCAAATGTTACCTACCTTGTTTATTCGCTGATACGTGTCTGGTTACTGCTATCGATGAACTGCTAATACGATGCGACATTTACGTACAGTTCACATGGAATTCACTTTATATCGATTCAATACAAGATGCACCAATTCTAGATTAATAATTTAACTACAGTGTGTTAATTTTGTAAGTGATTTTTACGAGTAGGTATTTTAGAAATCGCTAGAGACAAAACATCTTTAGCTAAGAGTTGGCTTCTCTTAAATTTCCAACTGGTTTGGTGATAAAGCAAAACCAGCCAACTTCCATTTCTATCCAGGATTTAATTGAGTGTCGCTCAGCAACAGGTGAAATCATGACATGTTGTGCCTCTTGCCGGAGGGTTGCGACGTATGGTTCCTTTGGGTTTTGAAATGTAGGTCCATGGTTTTAAATAATTATGATGATGGATGCATATCTCCAGTATGCGGTGCTGGGATTCATCTCTAACAGCGCATCGCGCGTATATTAATGTGAGTTGCTGGTAATCATGGTGACCGATGAAGATTCATCTAATTCATTTGACTGACGAAGAAGGCATCTCCCCGACACAACAAATGGTTCTGCGATGGAAAACTGCACTTCAAGTATAATATCAAGACATTTGCTCTACCGTTCTTTACCTCCTGCTTGCCTTAAATATCAAAGTAGGCAAAAAGTTGTATTCTCGGTTCCCAGGGGAAAGAATCAGGGATATAAAAATCATCAGGTCGTGAATCTGAAATCATTCATTCTCCGTCACCGTCCAGAGTCCGTTTCTAACCTGATACTGGATGACCTCTTCTCCAATAGTTTGGGTAAATTCTTCCTGGATGTAACGTGAAAGATGTCGGAAAAATTGTTGAAATAATTCCAAATTCGTCACGTTCCCTTCGTACTGTCAACGGTTTAGTGTGGTAATTCTAAGGTAGGTCCCAGATAAGCGAGTACGAATTTGAGTGAAGAGATTTAGATATTTCATAATTACACTCAAAGTCCGATCGAAACGTAGGTAGTAGAAATCGACGAGTAGGTATTTCATCGTTATTTTAGTCCCCTACAATTTCGTGCAAAGAGCATAATTATGACCTTTGTAAATATTGTAGAAATCCTGCCCAATTATACATCCGGATGACACCCTAGTATCAGCTTTTATTTATGGTGCGGTCAGCTATCTACTCAACCCGTTATAATATATTATTATGAACTTTTAAATTTTTTTACGATTTTAGATTGCAGTTGTAAAGACTTTTGAATGATTTTGACCGACTTCAACAACTTCATCTTTCTATAAATTTTTTTTTTGATTTTTTCTCAGACGTATTGATTACATTTTAATTTAATACATATTGATTTCATCCCCGAGCTAAAAGATTTTATTCAATTAAATACCCTGATTTCAAAATACAATTAAATTTTAGTTCGCCCTATATTAAGGTGCATTTACCTAATTTTACAAGATCTCCACATACATTGGTTAGTAATCTCTAAATAGTATAAAATAAAGTCGCTATTCGTGTCTTTCTGTTTGTGCGCTTAGTTCTTCTAATCTACGTAACGGATTTTTATAGGGTTTTAAATATCATTTATAGACATTTTTCTGGAAGGTTTATTCTATAGTAAATGGCTGGTGTAGTTAGTGAGTAAAATTAGACTCGATCAAATTTACAGCGTTATTTCAGTGGATTTTCCGAATAAAGAAGAAGATCCAACCCTGTACGAAATTGTTATAAAACACATAGTCCACGGCCATTGCGGAGCATTAAATTCTAATTCTTCACGTGCGCAAAAAGGAAAATGTACTAAAAATTATCCGAAATCATTCCACAGCCAAGCATCAACAACTAAATGTTATCGACGGTCATTCAGAATTATAATACGCCTCTTCAGTGTTTGCTTGATGTCGACCGATTTCAGTGATTACTCATCTCGGAAAGTGGTATATAAGAGAAGAAAACTCATTTCAAGCTTTAACCCTAGATTAATAACCTTATCTAAGAGAAACATTATTCATAAACATTCATCTCTCAGACGACTAAATTTAAGTGACGAGTTTTGGGGTACTTGTAAACAAAATAAATAAATTAAGTATGGCACTCTTTAATATGTTTAAGTAGGTAACAAAAAAAATAATAAACGTTAAAATTAAATTTCATCGGTACATTCCACACACATGAGGCAGCGATGGTCCATGTACATATACTTTTTGCGTTGCTTGTATTGGAACCTTGTCATATGCAGTTTTTGAAGTGAAACTTCTTTAGGCGCGTAATTCGGGGACGGAGTAAAACCGAGTTAGGATCGACACGAAAATGCGGGTACCGCCACCACCGCTCACCGTTCACTGTCCCTCTCTCACCATATGCGCTTGTTGAGGTGGGGGAGCCGCTCACGAACGTTCTCTCTCTTCTCTTCTTTCCTCTCTCTCAGACACCAGCGAACTGCGCCACGCCAAGCATCAGCTGCTTGGTTAGTATACTGCGTCGTGAGTGTAATACGAGTGAAATACGTAATTGATTGTGGTTCATACGGTTTGGTACAGAATTTCAGTGTTAAAAATGAGTAGTGACGAGATAGAGGTGATGAACACATCAGTGGCACAAGAGGAAATATCCCCTGAGAATCACCAAAGAAGAGGAGAGTCTGATTCACACAGTGATGACATTAACATAAGGTAAATATAACCTATAAGAGTTGATAAATATTTCACAATATAGTAGTATTGTTGGAATGTATATATCTCGCACTTTAGTTACCATAACCCAATTATCACGACATTAGGAAATGATATTCATGAAATTGACAATGAAAATGGCACATGATTGGTAAATTGTCATTGTAATTTCTTTGTAATTTTTAATTGTAATATTGTTATTTATGTAATATTGTATACTTGTGAATAAATTGAAAATTTTTGGAACTATACATTAATCGAACGTCATTCATCTATAAGAAAATATTAGAAAAAGCAAATCCATGCTTCGTCGTTGAATTATTTAACCTCTAATTTTCAAACTAACCTAAGAGAGAAAATAGAGATGATGAAATGAAAATAGAGAGAGAGGAATACTAGAAGTTTCACTTCTGTCTTGCGTAGGCTTGACACACCCACTTTTTTTTATAATCACAATAACCACAAACCTTTTTTTAGTACCACTTGGACCAGGTGTGGCAATGGTAGTCATTTTGTCTGTCGGGACCATTTCATCTGATTCCAAATTTTCTTCGACATCACTGATTTCTACATCCTTTTGCTGACTGGTAAAATCATCATCATCAGAATCAGATAAACGATTCAAATAGTCATCAATTTGCCGATCATCCATTCTAAAATAAAATAAAAAGATTTGATGTAAAATACACACAATAATACATTTGAACGATAAAATAAGATGTAAATATAAATAATAACTCATATAGAATAATATCATATACTAACTTTTAGTCTGTATAACCAGAACTCATCAAAAACAGTGTTTTCAAAATAACTTGCAGTCTCGTCAAAAGTTACACTATTCCTAAACATTCGTCTCTCAGACGTTCAAAGGTCTAAAACTTGTCCACAAGACTTCACTGCGAGGCAAGCACACCCGCGATAGTGTACGAACACAAAGAACGCGTGTTTCGGCTTTCAGATTAGCCGGTGAGTAAGCGGCCGATTGGCGCAGGCGCGCCGACAAGAATGTTTGTATCTAAACGTGTGAGAACGCACATAGTGAAGGCAGGTTCAGATTTATGTCCGCGCGCTGGCCCGCCGAGAAGCTTTACCGGAATGTATTCTTAATTCCGGCTCGCCAGTGCGGCCGGTTAGTGAAGCTTGTTTTGGAAGCTAGTGTCAAAACATAAATAAACAAGTCCTGTCAAAATGAGCGACTTACTACTGCTACCTGCTACTCCTACTGCTGCTGTTTTTAACAAATCGCCGATCTGGTATGAAATAAGTTTACATAGCAACAGAAATGTTGTCGACAAGTGCTGGAAAGAAATCAGTAAGGATATGAATGAAAACGGTACGAACTAAGAAAATTTTATAATAACCTCAAATGTCACGAGTGAAATAAGGTATATTTAAAAATCTTTCTTCGTCCGCCTTAGGCTCACTAAACAAGTGATGATATTCACCATGACTTTTTCTACGACTATTAATTGGATGAATACCAATTGTTTTATTTCTTAATTTCAAGAAAGAATTTTACAAAAGTAAAAAATCTTCTTCCGACGAGCTTGACATTTTGTTAAAACTGACAGCTGCTATCAGGCTACCGCGAAAATGGCGCGGATTTAACCGGCGTTCTATGTGTCCACAACTCGGCGCCTATCTTCTCCGGCGGACTCAGGCACTGAGTGCTGGTAATCTGAAAGCTGAAACACGCGTTCTTTGTGTTCGTACACTTACTAATGAACAAGCAATCTAGGAAGGTACTTAATCTTAATCTAGAGGTCATCATTCTATCTCTTTAAATCGAGACACTAGAAACAAATTTCCGTTTTGCGCGGTCTGTGGCACGAATGGTTATGAATCTAGGGTTAAAGAAGAATTCACGTAAATAAACGATATGTTCTCTTCTCAAAAAAACAATATTTTCAATTATTTGTTTGGTAAATATTCAGACAGTGGCACGTTTTATATCAAAAACACTTAGTTCAGTTACATAACAATGAGAAACAACTATTTCTGTAACCTGAAATGGAAAAAAAAGCATTTTAATAGTTATTTCGTTAGAAATAAAATTGATTATTTACTTGTTGGCCACTAACCAAAACAATGAACCTTAGAACCTAATTTAATAAAAATAAATTAAAACTTGCCTAAAAAACCTATTTTAATATTGTAATGTCAAAACATGGTGTAAAGAAAAGATGTCAAATTACCCGTATTTTTAACAAAATAGTTGTTAAAGTGCATTATTACCCATTTCCCTTTACTGGCACAAAGTTTTTAAATAAAATGAATCTATTAACCATGCCCCGTGTATCTACATATATATTTACATTTTGTTCTTTCAGTTTTCTCAATTCAAAGTTATTCTTCTGATAAGGTATAAACTAAAAGATACCAGGGCCAAACCGGTGCTTCCAAGATAAGATTTTTTGAAACAATGTTTTAAGACAAATGTTTTCTTGGTCTTATTTTATCAATCGAGTTAAAAATTTTATGAGTAGCTTCTTGATAACTTATTTGATATTTCACCTTCGCAGGTTAAAAATTACCACAGGAAGCTCTTGAAAGATTTGTTTCAACAAATAATGAATGCTGCAATCTGTGGACCCTCCTTAGAGTGGAAGGAGATTGTTTTAGAAATAAGTCAGCTGTCGAAGGCAAATGGTTGTGATTTGTCTCTAGAAGCTATTTTTGAATGAGATTGGCCCCAAAAGGCCCCAACTATCCAGAAAGTTCTAGAAGTTCTAAAAAAATAACATACGAGGGACTTAACATAACATAATTAATATACGTTGTATTATATTATGTACGAATATATATTATAGCATATGTTTTTTATATTATTTTATGATATCATTTTGGGCGATCTTCGTTCTTCTTTTCAAGTTTTCCGATAATGATTGTATATTATTGGTCGTCAGTTAGAATTGTCATGCATGTTGCGCATGGGAGAGTCCGATACTTTCTGTATTTATTAATTTCTTACTGAAATAACTAACGAGGGTGGTTAGTTTATTTATTTAAATATAATAAACGCCTGTTGGCTTTTACATTTGATAATTTAGTATAAAAGTATATAACACAGCAAATTGAGATCCTGTTATACAATAAGTAACACAACATTGGAAAGAAAAAAAAGTGTAAATCTATGGATAAAAAATATATATATATATATATATTACGTTATCTATCTTAATTAACTGACTTGATTGATGAGGTACACAGTAAATGCTTTTAGGTAGATGTAAAAAAAATAAAGTATATTTCAAGTTGAAATATACTTTATTTAAATGAGAATTGTGTAAATAATAAACAGCTCTTATGTGACATCAACTTACTACAACATAGAAAGTAAGAACATAATAAATGTAAATAAAAAAAGCTTACAGCGAGATCTTGTACTCAATACAATGATTATATTTGTATGATATAAGATGTAACTTACTTAACATTAAGACATATATGTAGATAGATGCTTGACGGTAGATATGTAATAGGTAAAATTCATTTCTTGATGATGATTATATATCACAAGACAAAAAAAATAATTTTAATAAATGCGTGACGTGTAAAAACTTTGAACTCATAAAACAAAGAAAAAATTAAACGTTAGTAAAATCAATTTATGAATTACAGCTTGCACGGATTTATATATATTTAAAAATATATATGTAGGTATTTCTTTATAATCTATAAATTTAATGTACTTAAATTAAATGTATCAAATTTTTATTAAATGGGACTGGGTATTTAAATTCCTTATATTGAGTGCAAGGGACAAGGCACTTTATTTCATTACTTAGAATTAAGAATAACTCTTCATTATTATGATTTAGATCTTCACATTCCAAAAATGACCAATCAACCAATTTAGACGTGTCACACATACACAAATAATCTGTAATTCTGAAATTATAGCTTGATCTTGTAGGCTTCAGATTTTAGATTTTCAGTGATTCGCCAAAATCTGTTAAACAAATATTTAGTGGAGGATGATGGATGTCAGCGAGTAAGATAACCTATGTGTCTTTACTCCCTTTGATGTACTGTGAATTGAAGAATTTGAGATCCAAAACATGATTGTTAAAGTTTCTAACAAAATTATCTTGAGTTAATTTCAAGTATATTGACATGTAAGATATTGATTTTTTACTTCCTTTGGTAGGCTGCGGTCACCAGCGTGTTGGCGGAGGCCATTAGCCGCATCCTGGCTCCAGTGACCCGGTGTATCATCAGGCCGGCAAATCCATTTAGTCCTAATTCCGCAAACATTGTCGATGCGCTGCTGTATCTTCTTTATCCAAATATGATTCTACAGGCGTCATTATATTGAATTCGAAGTCGTTCTATCGAGCAAGTTCTGTATTGACACCATGTCTCACACGTATACAGGCCAGTACAGAATGCGTTGAACAGTATTTTTTTTAACGGTATCGCTGCATTTGCAAAATCGGCGGGCAATCATATTAGACACTATGCTTAGGCTTCTCCTTTCTTATGTTGTGTATTTAGCAATACTTTGACAGGAGAATTAAAATGCGACACTCGTATTATGTTATTGGTACTCGTGTCGCACACCATAGGATATATTGAACTCACTAATTGAACACAAGCGTTTTATCAAGCATTCTGTATTTAAAAACAATTGCAAAATTGGTTGAAGGCAGCCCATGCTATCTGTAAACAATATATAAACACAGAAAAAACTGTTATTCAAACATATAATTTGTGAATGTTTTTCACCTCCAAAGCCCTGGGAAACTATAAACAGGCTGGGGTGAGTTAGTTTTCGAGCATAAGAGTATTAAATTTAATCAATAATTCAGTTACGCATTTCAATTCCATGTAGTAAATTATTGGGCATGAATACCATCCGTGGTTTATCCTCGACGCTGCTACTGACACGGGTGAAAAAATAAAGGGTGTAACTCAGTTAAATATAAAATATATTCTAAGGAATGATACGGGTAAGTTATTCGCAATGTAGGTACGTTATTTTATAAGGGTGAGAAAGAAAGCAGTTTCTTATTTGTGTGAATAAAGAAAACGGTTATATACGTACATCTAGATACCGGAAATACCTCTTTTTAAAACAAAAACATTCTGCTCTACAAAACAAAAGTGTATTTGAAGTAGATTTAACAGATTGAACTAAACAAGATTTCGATCTACTTTTGGATATTTTTGAATCTTGACGTGGTTAATTCGACATTTCAAAGTGAAGACACAAAAATTATATCGTGAACGACATTTTTCTTTCGTATAAATGCATACTTCAACATCGGTTCATAGGTTTGCACTATTTTATTGTTAATGTTCTTAGTCACGTTATTCTATCGACAGATAGAATAACGTGACTATTATGATATTAAGATATTAAGATTTTTTTTCTGACCTTTAACTCCACAATATATTGCCTAGAATAACTAGTCTTGCCATTAGTTTCAAATAAAAGGTAGCTTAAATAAATTGTATGCTGTATGAAGAAAATAAAATGTAAACGTCCCGTGTGTTTGAAATCGATTTTGATACGTGGCACATTGAAATTATCATCTCACCTACTAACTGATGAACTGCACTCAGGCAGAGTGGATTATCGCCTGAACACTGGACAGAAACACAATGTCACTGAACATTTGTAGCAGGATACCTACTTTATGCAGATTGACTTTTGCAATACTGTTAATGTTGACTGATCGAGTTAGTAATACGAGCTATTTCGGTCATCAGACATTTCGTACTAATCATATGTTATCAATCTACTGTGGAAAAAGTAGCGTGATTTGTTCATCGATCCCATAATAAGCACCAACATGTTATTTAAAAAATATATATTATTGAGAATCCGCACAGGAGTACAACTACTCTCAACAATCTGGAGCCAAACAGGGTATGTTGGAAGGCAGAAAGTATTAGGCAGGGGAAGGAGTTGGGGAAGAGGAAGGTGGGGGAGTACTCGGTAATGCATATCTGGTCACCAAACACGGCTAAAGCTATTTCGAACAACGTTTCCATTCTTACATCATGGCGATACTGAGAGTATCTCCCACTCTTGAATGTGCCACATGTATACTCTTTATTATTTTAATGAATTAATTCTAAAATAACACAGATTTTTCAAATCAAATTTACTTGTATACGCAGGGATTTGAATCCGAGACTTTCGGATTGCTATTAGAGAGTCTTACCCCTGACGGTAGAAAAAGGCCATCATACATACTTGACGCCTGTGCTCTAAGGATTCCAATCAGTTTGTTAAGAGAGAAGAATCTATTAAGCGGATTGCCCGATTCTGCAGAGTCAAGGGTTTTTTTTGGTATTTTGGTGCTGCAGACCAGAGGTGGCTGCCAAATTCATCAGCGAGGCGCATTTGCTATGTGTGCAGGGTAGAAGTGGTGTACTATTAAAGTATCTGTGGGCCCTGTGTACAGTACGCCTAGCTTCTGAGCGGCTAACTTGACTCTTCGATGGTGCCTCCGTGCCTGAGCTGATCACCACGTTTTGTAATTGAAGATATTTATAAATTTTGCACAAGTATGACCAACTACATGTAATCTAGGCAAACGCGAGTTTCTAAATGTCACGGTTCAGAGGTTATTGTTACAATTTGATAGATTTTTGGATCGAATAGTTCACGTTGGTATAAAAAAGCCAATTACGCTGTGTAAATTGAGACTGTCTATAATGCCATTGACAATTTTCAATCGAAAATAATTCTGCATCTCAGATTTTTGATAATTTCAATTCTTTTATCAAATACTTTATGTTTCCAATAGGTAGACCACAATTCAATGAATCTGCGACATAAATGTACATGATTTAATCAAAATACTATCCAAAGGGGAATCATGAAGACCATACTAAAGGCCGAATTACACCTGCTGAATTAACTTATTGGAGAATAGAGGTGACCACATGTAGAAAAGACATTGGGCAAGTCAGTTAGTTGAGATTAGTTTAAAGTGCTGTTAACATGGTTTCGTGGTGAAAGGAATGTTTTTTTAATAACAAACGAACCACACTCCTAAAAAGGTAAAAAAAAAAAATTTGTTTATTTTTCCTCAACTCGTCTGATTGCACTGACCGAGAGGAGAGTGAATGAAGCTTCCAGTTAAATGCAAAGGTGGAAGGGGTATTGAGCCTTGCTTCTATACACTGTCTCGCCCGAATCACTCTCCCAGTGAGTGGTTTATTTAAGCTTGCTACTAGGTCGAGTACTCACTGTACTGATGACATCAGCCGAGCAATTGAACATACTATCTCGGCAGGTGTAATTCAGGTATTAGACCTTAAAACCCACAAGAACTACTTCGAAAAAAATTTCAAGGTTTTGAAGTACCAAACATATTATTGAAACTATCCAAAAATACGGTATCCCTTACTAAACCGCATATCCATCAAACTAGATCGAATCAAAATGATATTTAAAAAAAACATTCCAAGTTATAAAACCTAATGATACAGAAAGTTAACCCTTCCTCCAGGCTTAATACGAATAGAAGAGATTAAGCAATACAATTCACTGAAATAATCTTAAAAATAACGCTAAAAACAACATAGAAGACGCACCTAATTAAATTGAATTATAACTTTAGTCGGCCTCAAAAACTCAGCACGTAGAACTAAGAAGAAAAAATAATGAATAAGGATATATAATAAATTGTTAATATACTTACCAATTTTAATTTATACTTTTACTTTTCAAACAATCTTATACTTGTGTACGTCTACACCATATTTTGCGTATTAACGTTTTTTATATATACAGTCGCTGCTTTAAAAATAAAAACAAATAAAATATCACATTGCTCTCGTACATAATATATTTTTCTGTGGAAATATGTCAAACATTTTGGAATAAAATAACGAAGTAATGTAATGATTTTATAAAAGAAATTTGTGTTTTATCACTTTTGTATTGTACATATATTATATTACATTTGTTTTTTAAATTTGTATTTATATTACGTCAAAATAAAGTTTTTGGGTTAACGCATGTAATGATTTGTGCTGCTCTCCCATTAAAATCGTTTGCTTGTGGATTTCTTAGAAAGTGAAAAAACAATTGAAAATAGTGAAAACAACTAAGTTGTTTGTAAGGAATATCTTTTAAAAAATTTAAAAGTTTTCAATATGTTTATTTTATGATGAATGATTCTGGTTTTTCCACTAATTTAATGATAAAAAAAACATTTTCCTGGGCGAATTTAATGGTTTTGTGTGAAAGAAGTGTTTAATTTAAGGGAATGCAAATGTATAATTAAGTCTAGTACTTTAGAAACACTCAACTGAACGACTATTTGAAGAATTCAATGTACGTACATTTGAAGACTTGTATAAAAACGTATTATTCGTACTTCTGTTATGAATGAGAATATATGTTACTAAAATAATATAGGTTAGGCGTTCAGTTGAGTAGTCCAAAGGTTTTAATTTTAAATTTTTTTGAGTGTTTGAACAATTTCTATGGGTATCGATGTAATATGCTGCCCCCCAACTAATAATGTAATATTGTAGAATAGAATGTCCTAATAAAACATTGCTTTACCTACATTTAAAAATTATTCTAAGAAATCTCTGTCTCATATTAATTATATACGAATATTAAACTTATTTTTTATTTTTCCACAACACATCACTCCAATCATGCCAATATTATTTCTCTCTCTAACATGAATTGTTCCCTGTCACTTTCTATCCCCAACTGAGTTCTGCCTAGTTCTGGAAGATAATTAGAAATTTTGGGATATCCAAAAAGTTGAGCCATCGAAAAAAAATGTTGTAATATTGTACATAAGTTATATTTATTATAAAGTCTCTCGAGTTAAGTGTTTATTCCCGCGATTTGGGATTAAGCTCGAAAATTTTTCTTATCACTGGGCTATCGCGAAAACCATCTGACTTTATTTGTTTCTTCACAAAACCAGTTTTGCTAAAATAGTGAACGCCTGGGAATTACAATTACATTTTGATTTATTTTTACTAACTGAAGTTCTTTACTAGGAGGGCTTTGTGCTGAGTTTTTCGAAATCAGATAATTTTACTCTTATTTTTTACTTTAAGTGTAGAAAGTTCATTCACAACACCAAAATTGGTGATCGTTCTCTCGTTTTGAAGGTGTAGTCAATTTCATAAATCTCGGAATAAAACTGAAGATTTGTTTAAAAAACGAACCTACACCTCTTTTTATCTAGTGACTATTTAAACATTGTACATACGAAATATGATATTGAATAAATGTATAGTAAATTGTATTTCTTAGTCCTCCTCACTAGGGTGACCTGTGCTGAGGAGAAGTAAAGTTATTCATTTCTGTTTTATTAGTTTTTTATGTCGTTTTTTCAGAGTTTTTTAATTTATCTCTTTCAGACATATTTTTATTCTTGATTTGAAATCATTTAATTTTTCTATTCGCTTTATATCAGGGGAATGATGTTGTGGAGTTTTGTCCCAAAATAAATATAATTTCTTTGTCCGAATGTGGTTTTATTACCTAAAATTTTTTTGATGTCATTTTGATTTGAGCTTGTTTGATAAATAAAAGGTATTATATGGGATTCAGTATTTTTGAATAGTTTCAATAGTATATTTTTGCATATATTTGTTTACATTTGGTAAATCAAAACAATTGAAAATTTCAATCGAATGCTTTCATATGGGTACTTTCAGTATGGTCTTTGTTTTTCCTTCTTGAATTGTGTTCAAGTTATGTATAAACTTAGGTACAACAGATAACCTTCGGAATAATTCCATATTCAGTGCGAGAATGACATAAAGCGTAATGGATTTTTTTCATGTCCTCTTTATTTACCACTTTTCTTAGATTTTTACAGAAATATATAAGTTTTGCAAGTTTTTCCGTGATATTTAGGTCCCATCCAAGATTTTCATAAATTAGCTAAATTAGCTAGATATTTTATGCTTTGTGATTTTTCTATAATTGGGGCTCTCTTAATAGATTACTAGCAGAACTCTTTGGCGTTACCTGGGTTTTACGCCAAGTTTTTCGAAATTTAATGTTAACAGTGACCCTTCGCTTCTTTTAACATCAAGTGTGCAAAATTTCATCATTCTCAAAATAAAATTTTAGATTTGCATACAAACCTTATCCACGTCGCAGGTGACCGCACAGTGTCCGCCCGGTATACGCCCTGTGTACGCTCGGTGTACTCTCGGTGTGCTCTCGGTTTACTCTCGGGTACGTCCGGTGTACGCCTGGTGTACGGCACGGACAATCTTCTTCATGTAAATAGTTTTTACGTTTTTTTCCGCCTTAGGTAAGCAGGTTAGAAAGTGGGGTTGTTTAAAAAACCATACAAAGAAAATAAAAATACTCAATAACAAATACATTTTATTCAACATATGAGAAATATAATTTTATGATAAAACTGAAAATATATCTATCATATATCTACCGGCGATTGTTGGTAGATATTGTACAGAATTTTTAAAAGCGCTTAAAAGCTTATTCCTCTCTATAGATTCGAACTGCTTTTACCCTCTCAGATTTACAGCAAAAAGGAAAACAGAATTGTTTTCAAGTAAAATACTATTATTTTTAATGCTCAAGTGCTTCCCGGTAATGTATTGAAGGCTCCAACTTTTACTTCAGCAAAAATCGTTGTTCTTATTTCTATGGTTATTCTTGTATTGTGTATAAGGGCGGCCTTATTTATGAGCTTATGTAAAATATTCAGGTGGAAACAATTTTATTAATGGTGCTCTTATTCAAATCTGTAACCACTTTCTCTCTTCCTTCTTTTTGTTTCAAAGCCAGAGTCAAAGGTTGTCTTAGAAAGCGTTCTTCGAAATTAGAATTGGAGAAATTTTCTTAATCATTAAAAACGTAACAGGTAGGTACATAAAAAGGTAAAGTTTAATAGATTTAAAAAAAGTAAAACTGGGACATAACCTCATTAGGCGACCCTGTATCGAAGCGGAATTTTGAGTAAAATGAATTAATACCCTGTCTTTGGTTTACCAATGTATATAACGTGTCAATTCCCATAAAACCATGTATTTAGTAATACAACATTACTCATCGTCCAACGTATAATAATTGTACACGAAATTCGCTTGACTTGGGTGAGTTCACTGGTTATTGTTCTAACTTTATTTAATATCCATTATTTACTGGTGATTTTTAATTGATTCAAAGTTTTTATTCGTCTAGTTTAAGCTCAAAATATCTGAAGTTCCTTTGTCCAAATTTCGTTTTTGTTTTAGGCTTCAGTAGGTATTTTTTTGATTTATGTCCCAATATTCATTTTTTTGAGAGATGAGTATGGAGTACTACCCCCATCATAAATAAGATAATCAACTCACCTGCCATCGTAGGTCACACCAGATAGATCGCAACGTATGGTGACTTAGCTAAGGTTCCCGCCCCATGTTCATAGGGAAGGTTTGTCAGGACTGGTGGCGGATGGAGAGGCCGGTTGAGGGAGACTATTTGATCTTTTCTCTCGACCCAACGCCTTTTTGCACCGCGGTGGAAGGAATGGATTCATACGTCACGCCTGGACACACTGACTCCCATATACCTACCCTCTCCTTATAGATTTTTTTTCCATTCCGGAACTTTTCCTCCCTCCTTTACTTAAAACTACACTTCATACAGCATACCCAAAGATGACACAGAACCTGAGTAAAAATATTTTCTTCAGGGCCTGCAGCTAATGTAAAAAAACTTATATCTGATGGTATTATTACGCTAGCGTCTGGACGATCTAGGCCCTCTGATTGATCGAATTCAAATCGTATGTTTCGGGTAAATCCCGAATAGGGGGTCTACACTCTACAGGCAAAATTCGACCACTCTGCCTCTCTGGCGGTATAAGAACGTATCAAATGACTGGGGCAAATATTTAAATATGCAGCTAAAATTACGCATAGTTAAGAAAAATTACTTGACCATTAAAAAGCGTTTAATAAGAAGATTTTTTCTGGAAGCTTATCACTTTGTGATGGAATTATTTATTTTATTAAAACATACATACATCACTTAATTACATACAACCTCTATATGTTTCATGAACGAAGTTCACCTCATCAGGAGTAAGTATACATTGAAGTCAAAAATTAAATACAGATCTCAACTTTCCCACTCAACTGGTCTTTCCCGTCTAACGATATTGTAATTCCTAATTCTGATAAACCCCGTCCGCTCTAACCCTTCCCCCCTCATTTCACTTCTTCTTTCCTATTGTAATCTATTCTTAATTTTTGACTTCGGAGTATACTTATACGGACAATTTGTACAGCGCCGCTTTTGTGAGATATCACCTCAGGGGCGCTGTATTGTAATAATCCATTTACAATATTTACTCACCCTCTTTCTCGGTGAGTGACCTTATTTTTACATATAAAATGTAACTGTTGTTAGTATCACTTAAACTGTGCAAAACCCAACCAAGTGCCACCCATAACACTTGTCATGTTCCCCATTATTTTATTTTATTTATGAATTTTATTTTTGTAATTTTTACATTTAAGTTTACAAATAACCAATATATTTGTTACCTATAAATATACTGTATTTTTTTCTTGCTTGATGTGAATCCTACACAATATCTTGAACTTTCCAATTGGGGCAAACTTTAGGTTTTCCGGCAGCGCACTATATTATTTCTTCCCTTTATATAGAATACTATTCTGAGTATTTGCCTTGTCCTTTTTTGGTAGCCTGATTTCATTGCACATCCTTGTTTTATGTTTGTGTATGTCCTTGTTGTATACAATTTTATTTGAAAAATATGTGGGTAGCAGGTTGTTTTCTATTTTGTGTACAAATATCATCGTGTTCAAGGTGAACATCTGTTTCACCGTTAGCCAATTTAGTTCTTTTAACATTTTATTTACTTTTGAATATCTATTTCGTCTGAGTATTGTTCTCATTACCCTATTTTGGAGAATTTTAAATTTATTTTGCTCTCGATTGTTACACAGGAAAGGAATAGTTGAGCAGTAGTTAAAATGTGGAGCAATAATGGAGTTATAAATGGTGATTGCAGTTTTTTTGGACAGTTTTTGGCGAATTCTTCCCAAAAAAGATATCTTTTTTCCAATTTTCTTTTGGGTATATTCTTCATGTTTGTTAAAGTTGAGTTTGGAATCTATTATAACTCCTATGTATTTTATATCGGTAACATTTTCAATAATTTCACCATCAATTTTGATTTTGCTTTCACTGGATGTCTTCCTATAACCAATTACCATACATTTTGTTTTTTTTTTGTATTTAATTTAATCTTATTTATTTTAAGCCATCTTGATATATTATCTAGTTCATTATTTAAAATATCAATAAGTTCTTCATAGTTTTTTCCAATTACATATATTAGTATATCATCGGCAAATAGTCGTACTTTGAATTTTGAAAATATTTTCACCATGTCATTAATATAGAGTATGAACAATAGAGGTCCAAGGACTGATCCCTGTGGTACTCCTAATTTATTTTCCATTAGTTTCGAAAATTGATTATTCATTTTTGTTACCTGTATTCGGTCTTTTAAATACTCTTTTATAAATTTAGTGGCTACAGTTGAGAAACCAATTTCTTTAAGCTTTTATTATTTCTTTATTTTTATATATTATCTTTAAACTTTTTTTATTAGGTTAGGCAAAATTAAAAAGAGGAGTTCTATAAACAGGGTTCAAAAACAAACAGTCAAAACCCTTTTAATGAACAATCAAAAAAGCTTTATTAATATGTTTATAATTCCAGTTCTTATTTTGAAGAAGTGTAAAGTGTGATTAGTTAGTATATTCTTGAGATTGATGACGTTTTTTCAACATTTTTTCACAAAATTATATTTATTTTTAATAATTTTGCACCTGTCATTCGTATTTTGATATTCATCTTATGAACAATCTATCATTTCGGGTTTGAAGAAATGAATTAATAAGTGCCTAAATTATGAAGCATCTAAAATAATTGTAAAAGGATAATTATGGTTACCCAATATGACGTCTGGGTTGACGGCTAATGTAGTTACAAATGAATTTATATTATGTGAAAATTAATGACACTCACGTACACGGTACAATTCCGAAAAAATGTTATTCCACCTTATTTATTAATATTGCGTTACATTTTCAGAATTCAACTATCAGGCTTTCAGAAAAATGTGAATTAAGCACATTTTACGTACCTAACCAAATAATATAAAAAATAAACAAATCTCCTTCTCCGCATCTGAGCGGTATATTCGGTTACTGGTGATTCTCATTAACGCGCCTAATTGGATGATTCCATTAGGACCTATGATCTCTCTCTAATGGAGATGCTCCCTGGAAATACCCCAGAGACACTAACAACCCAAAGTGATTCTATTGTTGCTGATATTGTTATCATATTATTATTTTACTTGACGCTCGGTTCCCGTTTATATCAGAATTCTAATGTCTCTGGGGTTGTCAGTCATTAACTGAATTGACTCTCATATTAAATCAATGAACTGCTCTATTATTTACAACTTACTGTGCCAAGAGGTAAATATCATGTTGGTGTAACAGACGGCATTAAAATTCATTGGTATATATGGTTATCGTATTAGAATTATGGATTTATATAATACTGCAATGCAATAAATAATATCTTTGATGGGCGGACATAACAGTATAACTGCATTTTCGACCATTTAACGATTTATATGAGAAAATGTGTCTTGTGTATGCCGGCATCAATGACCAATACTATTAAGTTCCTACTTTCCAAAGCCCTTGGTTATGATCAGACTATTTTAAAAATTCCTCAAAAAATTATGGCATTCAGCTCTAAAGAAAGTGTATTTAGAGCTGAATTTACTGCCTACTACTGGGGGTGTAATAATTGGAAGGATGTTTTTGACCTTTTTTTTTGGTAACGCTAGTATTGACCCACAATAAAACAACAAAATAAAAACTGCAATTTTCAAATACATTCTGTAAAAATATTTCTTTTATTCATGTCACGTCCCTTTTAAAGTAATGTTAGTTTGAGAAAAATGTATTTCACACGCCAACTAATGCGTGGGAGAAAATGGCCTTAGTAAGGTCAATTTTATTAAATGTTTCGTATTATTTAGTTTTAAATAGCAAATACCCCAAGAATCGAGAATAATCTGTGAAAAGTGATAGGAAATATATATAGATAATGAAATGCAGATAGATTAAGGGAAAATTGACCCTTAATCTGAGTCTGGGAGGCAATAGAGCTGATAGGTACATAAATACCTACAGACTAAGGAAATTTAGACCCTTAGTTTAAGGTCAGTGGTTCTGTAAATCACGGTACATTTCAGCTGCGGCTGATAGTTAGTACCATTTGTATTAATATTTTATTGAAATAAATTAATAGATAGAAAAATCTAAGAAAGTATTTTCCTGCCTTTTATTGGGTGTTCTCGTACCAAGATAGTAGAAACATGTACATTTATTTAAATTATTTTTTGAAATATTTGTTATATCCTAAAGGCGACAAAATCTTCATATCTTTCAAACATTAAAAAAAATTTTCAACAATCGCTAACGGAACGACTTTTTCGGTTATTACTTTTGAGCTGATTTTTCACAAAAGCAGCAATGAAAAATGATCCAATTGTGTAAAGAATATAATAATATACAAACAAAAAAAATTCTTGGAAAACTGTTCTCAGGTACGAAAAGTAATTAAATGTCGTTGTTATCATGATTCCAAATGATTTTTATATTAAATATAGATATCACATCATGCTTCGTGTCTAATTTTATTTATCTAATATTATTCCGTAAAAAGTTTCAATTGTGTTCAAGATTCTTATCGAGAAATAAATTTAATTAGTGGACCGTTCCGACAAATTTGTATTTTTATCTTATTCGAGGTTTTTTTCGATAATTAACTGAAATAATATGAAAGACTCCTACGGCTGCCGACAGTGGCCATTCGCATCATTTAAGAGATTGGATTCATGTCCGTTAAAGACAAAATAAAAGACGACATAATGGAAATCCAGGTGAAGAGCTGTCAAAACCACGCCCGGGTTCTTCATCTTTAATCGTCCGAATAAAAGGTAAGAGGCCTTGAAGAAATCATCAATAAGGCGCACCTGCTTGTATGTGCCCTTTGCTCGAGCCCGAGGGTCGCTTTCAGACAATGTCACGAAGAATGATGTTTCTCAAGTTTCGTTGCCTTGAGATTGTAATTTATTAAAAATGTTAATTTCTTAAGAAATGCGAACAAAGCTTTTAGTTTATTATTTATTCATTTTGAATACAATCAAAGTCTAACGTTTCTTTTGTGAATATAATACTATTACCCTTTTGGTTTGAAAATTCATTAGCAAAATCTTTGTAAGATTTTTGTTTGTTGATTTGATAGGTAGAGAATGTGCACTTCTAACGATTTAGCTAAGAAAACACATCAAACAATATGACTTTCGAAGTCTAAAAACATTCGTCAGGATTTGCATGAAATCTATATTTCTTCGATGCTATTTATTCAACTGGGGTAGGGATATTTTCTCATAATACTAATGCAAGTGAGCGAAATGAAAAAAATATGGCTTTTATTGTAAAAATATTCACATTCACATCAAAGGAAGCGGTGTGGTTGCAAGTAAGAGGGTGTCTATGCACCATTATCAAAAAATTATGAAGCAAGTTGGTTTAGATTCGTTAAAGAGTGTAGAATCGCATTTACCTGTCACGGACAGAAATGAGAAATGCGTGCGTAGTTTTATTTGAATAAGCAATTAATTAATTTCCGATTAATTTATAAAAAGATTATCAGGAAACCTTTTAATGCATTAGTAAGGCTTGCAATCCAGTTTTTAACTGGAATCACCAATAATTTGAATAGATTTTTAACAAATTAGCAATATCCATTTTTCTCCGCGTAGGTACTGCTTCACAACTTGCGTGATGAGTTCACCGTTCCAGAAACTTTTCGGATACATGCTTCACACGAACATATATTATCTTCTGCCTTGTAGTGTTTTCTTCTTTAAGGCAAAGCTTAGTGCTAAATCACTATTTTGATTAATCTTCATAACAAATTGGTATAAATTATGAATACCAAAAAATATGCTTTAGATATATTGAAGGTTTTCCTATAGTTTCGCTTGAGTAGAATACAAATAAAAAAATAATTTACTCTATAACAAATATAAATTTAAACCACTAAAATTTTTTTTTTCAATATATTTGTATAAACTCGTAAAGGAAACAACTTTTTAAAAATACAGTTTTATAGCTAAGATTATCTGTGACAGTTTCACTTGATTAACTTTTTTGCTTTCTTATAAAATTATTTACAAAATAAATAAAAACCAGTTTTGTGCTTGAAATTGAACCTTTCTAAACTCCGATTGTCAAGCGATTTTAATACCTATTACCTAAAATATAAGGCATACCATGAATATACACATTTTTGGCTTGTAGCTTCCTCTTAATATACGCTAGTAGTTGGTATCAGCAAATAAACAAGCTCAAGTTGAAATGACCTCCTTTTCAAAAAGATAATGAATATTTTCATAATTTATTATTTATCTACTAATATGCCATTGGTAAGTCCCGTTAACCTTCTAGTAAAGTATTTCAATTTTGCTCGCGGAGCACACATTTTAATAATATTTGTCTGGCTTCAAGCCCATTTCTTGTGAACGTTATGTCGAGATTAGTGTGTTGTGCTCTGTTGTTATTTGGTTTTTCCTTTGAAAGTACGACCTCACGCAATCACTGAGGTACTTCAATTTGAATAAAAGGGATCTTATAAGAGTTTTCCTAAATCCCGCCATGTTGCGGCCCGTTGTGATAATGCATAAAATAAAGAAATATTATTTATCCCATACAACAACAAAACAAAATGGACGAAAACAAAACTCGTAACACAACAAAAAATTTTCGTTTATTTTTAAAATGTTAATTTAATATTTATCCATTTGAGAAATTTAATAGAAATATGTTTTTATTATGAACATAAATTCCTCCTAAGTGAACAAAGGGGTAATTTCATTAGAGTATGCTTTAGCTTTGTCCCGAAGTGAAAGATACTTTATATCGCCTAGAAATAAAACCATAATTCCTGCGTACGTATTAAAGAGGAATCTACAAGCCAAACATGCGTATATTCTTGGTATACCTTATATCGTAGGTAATAGGCATTAAAATCGCTTGACAAACGGAGTCTAGGAATGTTTGATTTCAAGCAAAAAACTGTTTTTTATTTGTTTTGTAAATAATTTTATAAGAAAGCAAAAAAGTTAATCAAGTGAAACTGTCACAGATAATTTTAGCTATAATACTGTATTTTTTTAAAGTTGTTTCCTTTATGCGTTCATACATTTCTATGGAAACAATTTTTTTAGTAGTTTACATTTATATTTGTTATTGAGTAATTTATTTTAATATTTGTATTATACTCAAGCGAAGCGATAGGAAAACCTTCAATTTATCTAAAGCATATTTTTGGTATTCATAATCTACACCAATTCGTTAATAAAGATTAATCAAAATAGTGATTTGGCATTAAGCTTCGCTTTGATTGTTTTTCCACAATATCCAGCTATCTATTTTCAAATCTTTCCATTTTCTCTCACATCACATCATTCGCATATATGAATACCATACCATAGACGCAGATGGTCTCTCACCGGGCGATGTAGGCAAATAATAATTTTATTCCTAAATTAGACATTCTCCAAAAATTTAAAGATATAAAAAAACATTTTATCAATACCAAACACTAAACAAAGAAAATTATTAAACTTATGAACATATTAATCTGGTTATTTTTATATCGTTCCGTGATCTTCGTGTCATTTTGACAGAAGAAATATTCCAATTCTACAGTCGAAAATCCAAAACGCTTCTCAAGATATTAATTACTATAAATCACGTTACTTTATTGCCTTCATTTACAAATAATTTCGCTGTGCCACTTCACCCTTAAAAGTTTATAACTGTTTTCGTGATTTTCGTGACTGAATGATATTCAGCATTATTGATATATGGCCGTACCCAAGTTACACAGAATATGTACAATACCTTTATTTTATTATTTGAGCATTATCTTCAGCATTATGCGCAGGGATTTTTTGAAAGATGGACTGTATTTCTCACAAAGTTACATCACACTATTATAGAGAAATTATTTACGTTTTAACTTATTTTTCTCATAAATTAAATGGAAATCAATAAATTATTTCTTCAGTTATCGCATAAATTATTTTGTTGTCATTTCAAATCAACAAAAATTAAAATAAAAATCTTTTCCTCCACCACTGTTTCATCCAATTGTTTCGAAACATGTACCTAGATTATTTTGTTAAAATGGAAGTCTAGAATTTTTTTTTAAATTTCATTTTTATCATTTTATTTTAATACCGCATAAGAGTCCCAACTGCTCCCAACCGTCTGGATCCAGTTAGACTACTGCATTTTCGATTCAAGTTTATTGTGAGGCTGAAGATAGTAAAAAGGGGAAACAAATGGGAAAAAGGAAGGTGGGGGAATACCTGGCTGTTCATATCTGGTCGCCAAACATGGCTAAAGCCATTTAAAGCAACGTTTCAATTTTTCAAATGGTGGTCCTACACCACGGTGATACTAAAAGTATCTTAAAGTATCCACTCTGGAACGTTCCGAAAGTGTACTATATATTATTTTAAATGAATGAATTGTGAAATAACACGAATTCATCAGTTAAAATTTACTCGCGCACGCCGGGATTCGAACCCACAATATCGGATTGCTAGTCGAGAACCTTACCCCTCGACCAAGGAGGCCGTCGAAAATAATAACTTATTGAATAGAACGTAATAAGTTAATCATTAAAGACAATACCAACTAGTCTCAGTCGTTTGGGCGCATTAATCATCATGTAAAGCACGATGATATTATAAAATGTGTTCAACCATAGAAGTATACTGGAGTGATCTTTCGTACGTACTGGGAAGCAATACCAACATTCTCTTGCGACACGATGCTCGTTATGCTGAGTGCACGTCTTTGTCTCGACGACTTGTCTAAGAGCTATCAGTTTTCTGCATAATTGCAAAATGCATATTCCACACCCTCGATTTTCAAGTGTCTACCAACTATCCATCAAGAGATAGTTTCCATAAATGTATTCCGTGGGCTTACTTACAAAAAAAGATATCATACTTTTTTTAACGTTGTAAACTTTTGTAACATTTCTTATAGGTTGTAACTGTAGAGGAATAGAAAAAAAACTCACTTAACGTAACAAAATTTAATACTTAAAGACAAAATAGATTTTTGACGAGTATAATTACAGTAATTTAAGTATGTAGGTGTAATTCCATCCGTATGTAATTCTGACAGTCGAATATTGGTAGGTAACCTACCTACATGAAATTCACGCCTGGGGAATTTCATTTCGACACCATTTCTAATTATTTGTTTTTTAATTTTTATAATGCTTGGTCAAATAAGTAATTTCTATAATCTATTAAGTTAATTTTCAGATTCTTCCGAATGGCTGAGGATTGTTACTGACAAAAAAAGTAGGCGAATATTAAAAAAAAAACTTTTGTTTTGGGGTTTTATAGTTGGGCGAGTTGAGATATTATTATATATTTATTAACGGCCCGAGTGCCATTTACATATATGATAGATATGTGTTTGTTCTAGGTAGGTTGCTCATAATAACACTAAATTGAGGTTAAATACTAATAAAAAGCTTGAATAAAAACACATCTAAAGGTCCATAAAAAGGTAGTCATAAATTTGTTATTTTGGTTAATCGTTCAATCAAATGGTTTGTCCATTAAAACAAAGGACGAATTGTAAACAATGTCACCATAAAATAGTCGTTATTTGCTGTTTTCTATTAAAAACCTAATAAAACATTTGTTTGTTTTTGACAACTTCCATCGGTTTAGTGCAAGAAAATTATGTAAGTACCTACTTGAAATTCACTGCCTCAGAAAACGCAAGGAATATTCAATAAAAATTGATGATAATTTTCTCTTTAATATTTCGAAGTAAATTACCGTCTTATTGACTGATATATAAATGTCTTATATTATTTTTTTATAAATTTTAAAAGATTACAGTTTTGGTGATTTTCTCAACTACCATACTAGGCTCATGCCGTATTATGGTGGTCGTACATGATTTGTAAGAATAAAAAAATAATATTTTATAGAACAAATATTAAATCACAGGGGAAAAGGAAATGTTATTATTAGTATTTAAAAAATACATATTATTATAAAACCCATATAAGAAATAAAAATAATCACTAAACTGATTGATAAAAAGATATTTTAAAGAAAATATAAATAAACCTAAAAATTATTGATGCAAAATTATGCCAATTATCTTTTTTCTATAATAATTTCTGTAATAGAAAAAAAACAAACCAACGTTTTGTTGTGTGCAACCTTATATTCCAAATATAGTAAAGAATCACAGAAAATACAATCATAAATTGGAGGGTTAGTAATGATTGTATTAGAAAACAAACGAACCGATGATCTGTTTTGTTTAACCTTATATTCAAAATCTAGTAATGAATCAGCGAAATGACAATTATTAATTGGAAGGTTAGTAATAATTGTAATAGAAAACAAACGAAACAACGTTTTGCTAATGTAACCTTACATTCCAAATCTAGTAACGAATCACAGAACTGACAATTATTTATGACTATCGAATATGGTTTTAGTTGGAAGGAATCGGGGATTTGTAAGAGAACAAATGCAAATAGTTATGATGACATTTACCTGCCTGAATTTTTACAATATTTTGATGTGCTATCTCTCACAAAGTTGAAATTAATCTTATAATCTTAGACTCTTCGATGAAACGTACTGAACTTGTTATGTTTTTGAATTGAATAATATGTGATGAAATCATCCATCTAAGTTTATTTCCGCAATTCCGAATTCGGAACCCCTGAACCCTAAGCCATTTTTTTTACACTACCAAAGCCCATCGGGGTAGAGTATTTTCAAGCAAGGCAACGTTTCAATTCTAAATGGCGAGTTTTTACTGTGAATGTAAAAATGGGACGTGCCGTGACCTTTTTTTCCAATACTTTTATTTTCCACTAAAAGTTTTTCGGATTTTAAATTTGATATAATAAGTTATCTCTGACTTATGTTATTAATCATTAAATACTTCGTTACATACAATACGCTGAAAATTTACATGGCGTGAAACTTTAAAAATCCAGAAAACTGACAAAAATTATGTGAAGCACTCGATGTAAACAAAACATCATTTGATAATCTGGAATCCATGAGCCAAGGCTCGATAGATATGTTACCCTTCTTTTGATGGATATGTTATCATTTTTCATTGTTACTTTTTTGAAACAATTGTCTAATTCTTTATGATGTTGCAATATAATTTCCACTGAAGAGATAAACCTAAAAAATTATATATCTAATTAATTTAAGCTTATTGCCATTTTTTCCTCGGTGGAATAATTGTTCAATCGAATTTCTTTCTCAAAGAGAAAATCAATGTCATCGTTCTATTTTGGGCGCAGATGTCGAAAGGTCATATGTAAACTAGTGACTTCAGTTTTCTTTCAAATTGATTCGGATCTGTTAGTTACATCGATTTATCATAAAGCACTCATATATAGAGATAACAATGGAGTCACCGCCATCATGTATTAATACAAGCCGTGCTGTAGAAAAAGAACCGACAATTAAAGAGGCCTGTTCTCGTACTTTTCCTCTGGGTTAGTACATAAAGTAATATAGTTAGTATATGTTTGGTAGTATTCAGTGGCGCCTCGTGACTTTTGGTCGTGGATCTCAGAAAGTAATGGCGATTAATTTAAACGAGTTCAGCACAAATTTCTTAGGTCCATATATTTCATTCATTAATTATGTCAGTACGATGAATCAATTGCATCTAATAACGTTGTCTGACAGGAGAACTATGTCAGACCTGGTTGAATTATACAGAGTCTTTAACAACTGAATGACAGTCCTGTCATCGTCGCCACTATCAAATTCCGTGTACCTACGAGGAACACCAGACAAAATTTAACATTATTCTACAATACATACACAACCACCTATCAAACAAACTCACCAACGAATAGGATACGTGATCTGGGCAACAAGTTTAGGGATGCTTAACTGACTCCATTTATAGAATCAAGCGTAATCTATACAACACTTTACGTTATGATTGGTGTATAATTTTTGATAGCTCACTAGGTATATTCTGTTCTTATAATCCATGTAAAAACCCAGCTGGGCCTAAAACCAAATAAAATTAAACAAAATATAATAAAATTAAATAAAATAAATGCATTCATTGATATGATGCGGTAATTGTGTGCGACGTTAGTGTGCCATTCAGCACCCGTATCCAGTATGCACTGTGAACCTATGCAGGTATAATAATTATAATACTGTGCGGTGCAAAGAGCCTGTTACGCGGAGAGTTGTGCGCGATAAGCGGATTAGCCCCCGCCTGCAACGGGATAACAAACAAAGGAATCGACGAAGCTATTGCCGCTTAAACTGGGAGCTTGGCCCTGCCGGCGAATCCTGAAACTTTTACGTAACTGATAGCTCAATTCTGGATAAGTGTTCTCTGTTTTTTCCGTTTTAAAAATATTAATTAGTAAAGTCAAGTTTTTTAAACTGAATCCTTTTAACTATGTTTTTATTGGATACATATAATCAAAAAAAAATCTATATCGCGCAGCACAATGATCTGCTTGTTTTATAGAAGTTTATAAGAATTTAGTCAGGGGGATTGTGTTATTTTAGTTTTTTGTGTGAAGTCTTTAGTGCTGATTCCATAACGCACAGCATAGGAATGTCGGGTTGTTTTTTGGCTTACTTGCGTCGATTTCAAATGCAGAATTTTACTGGCCCGCTGTTTATAATGTGTTATATTAATATAATAAAAGTTATAAATGATGTATCATCATCTCATCTTTATAATGGGGTTTATGGCACAAACGCACTTTAGAGAAAACGGCCGCTGATTATGATTATTTGAATATCATTTTTTAAATGTTGTGCAGATTGAATTTTTTATTTTCTTTATTCCTACAATAGTTTTACATGATTTTTGACTACAAGACTAGGCACATGCCCTTTTTACGGTAGTCGAAATTTGTGTATATTATTTTGGATAAAATAATGAATGGGACAATGGTATCCCTGTTTGAGGTAGGTATGTCGTAAAACTGGCGGGAGTTGGGAGGGGAAGGAGATGACCTGAGGAAGATGAAAGTTTGGAAGTACCTAGATATTGAAATAAAATGGCTTTTGAATGCCACTTCAAAGAATTAGTTTTTTTCTGAATAGACCTATTCACCAGAGCTATAAGGAGAGTATATTGTAATTTTGGGATTTTTCGTTAATTATTAATAACCGTTGAGTAATCAACAAAGAATTATGGGGCATTCTTCTAGGAACACTTTCTCTAGCGAAATTTTTCATTGCAATTGGGGCTAAAGAAATACATGATAAGACATTAATTTATACTCAATACACGTCAACTTTCGATACATTTAGTCGGGAAGCACCCATCGGAGACCGATATCGACAGAATATTTTAAGAGTTTCTTCAAACTTTGTGGTGTGTATATGTATGTATGCCAATCTGTTTAGGTATGTGATATGTTTAAAGCTATTTGAGGTGTTGTCCAGGGAATTCTAAGCAATCCACTTTAATACACAGCACATTTAAAATGTATCGATTCCGTTCCGTCCCCTAGTCGAGAGAACAGTTTGCTTTCACCGATCTCTACCATTAATTACCTACTAGTACAAACGAGAAATTTCAAACCAATTTAGACATATTTTTAAACAATTCCAAAAGAAACTTTAATTTCTTAATTACCTACTCATTCGTCATAAAAAAGGAACCAAAAATATTTTTGAATAACATCCGAATATAATGTATTGTCTTTAAATTCATTCAAACTTTAATGATACGGTGGAAAAAAGATTTAATTATTTAGTTTCTGACTTGTTTTCCACTTTACACAACAAAATAAAGTCATTTATATGAGACGTGAAATTCATTTTTAAGACTTATTCACCTATTTTATTGATTGCATTGAAATGTAAAAGTAGTATCGTTTTCAATAATAAATTGTGAAATCAGTTTATATAATCATTTTAATTAAATGAAATAAAACACTGTTTACTCATTTCATTTGTTAGAATTTATAAAAGTTGTTGATATATTTAAAACAAAAATTATATTATAATTTTTTTTTATTTAATGTTATTACTAAATGAATTCCCCGGCATTGCCTAGATTTTACAAGGTTTTTCAAAATCAAAAATAAACAGTAATTTTGAACGTCAAGTATGCAAGATATAACAAATTTCTAATTTACGTAGTGGGAAAAGTTGGATGGGCAGTTTTTTGAAATCTAATACTCACAGTGACTTTTCTTCCGTTTTGAAGGTAAAATATACAAAATGTTGTCAGTCTTGAAATAAAACTTTTGATTTTTTTAAAAAACAAACCCACACCGGGGCACTTTCTAAAGATAGATTCTTCAGCACCCACGAGGTGATTTTTCACAAAAATTATGTTTTACAAATCATCCAATTATTATTACAAATAACTAATTAATTACCTTATCCCTCCGCTTATCATAAGGTATATTTTTATTCACACTTATTTGTCTTTTCTTATGTAGCATAACTCATTACTGACAGTAGACTTTGTACCCTGGTGAAGGAATTTTTGTTTTTGACACACGTATATGTTTTATTTAAATTGCGATTTAAACGATGAAAATGAATTATTTTCATTTAATTACATTATTATCTATTCTCAGGTAGATATCTAGTACAGATTGTCGACGCCTGGACCAGATTAGAATCGCATCGCCGATGCGACATCTTTCCGCAGAACTGGTAAACTTTGCGAGCTATTCACATAGTGAAATACCTTGCACCAAGTCTAGTGTGCATTTTTAATTAACGGTTTGCCATGGTACGTGTGGTCGGAGTCCAAACATACCAACTAAGTGCGCTATCATTAGTTTACCTGGCACTACATAAAAGGATCGCACCATCCTTATACCAGTAACTTGACACAGTATAAATAGATGAATTTTTTTACAGGTTCCTGTAATTTATATTGATAATCCAGCTGCGGATGAGATTCATGACGATTTCCCACATAAGATAAAGTTTTCAAGTATGAAACTTATTTCAAATAATTCCAAGCTTGTTGACGAAGTGGCGGTAATACGTATTTATGCTCTAATTATCACCGTATCAGCAAATTTGACAAAGTATAATCATATGTGTAGAGGGGGTGCTGATACCTTATTAATTAAATATAGTTATTAATTAAATATGTTAACCAAATAAAGTCAAATGTGTGGAGGGTGTGCTGATACCGTGTTTGTTGATTAATGCTCTAATTAATACGGTATCAGCACATCCTCTACATATTTGACTAAATATCTGACTATATATACATATTTGACTATATTTTGTCAAAAATGTAGAGGGTGTGCTGATACAAAAATTGATTGCAAAAAAATTATAAAATTAATATTAAAAAAACATTTTCATACCATGTACGATTGGTATAAATGAACATTGTTTGAGTGGACTTTGGTACACTCAATATTTTATTTATTTATTTATTTTTATTTAGAAAGCAAACAGTCGTACAGTAAAAAAATATAACAATAAACATTCATATATTCTAGACCAATTAAGTTCCATTGAGTTAAATGTTGATTTAGTATTTTTTACCTACACAACATATTAAATGGCAAAAAAATAAGATATAATAAATAAATAATAATAAACCTCACCCCATGAACCCGGGCACACCTGCTGAGTTAGCAAACGTAGATAACCATTTGAGGATAAGTGCTTACAATGCTAGGCTGAATATTGAAAACAAAACACACAATTTCGGAAAACGAAGAATATCATATAACATCCCAAGAACTCTCATCATTCATATATGGTAAGAAAGTATATTGGTGATTTTTGTAAAAGCAAAGGAACGTTTTGAGGGCCCGCCCATGATTATTTTGAAAATATATAATGAAAGAATATTTGTCCGACTTTTGAGATGAAATATTTTTGTGAAGTTAATGTATATAGATATTATACATAATGCATCTCTTTCCTTTCTTTCATCTCTCATAATATTAATATATTAGCTATTATTATTAATTAACCCTTTTTAATGTTTACCACTTTAGTAACTTCGTTAACTTAATTATTTACACGTTCCAAAGTTGGTTTATGATATTCGCTTGATTAGTTTTTGTTTTCAATGGTTACACGTTATTCTACTTAGAGTCCAAACAATTTCAGCAGTTTATTTTAATTCCGAGCCATACATAAGAAATGGTTCTTGAACTTTCAAGTTCTGCCGCCAAGTTTGAAGCACAGAATCCCGCCTCGCGGGTCTACTAACCAGTGAAATCTTAGTCGGGAGCATTATTTATAACTTTCTAAATCAAATATCCAGTGAAAATAAACATGCAATGCAAAAAGTCAGCTTTCCAGAAATATTAATTTGGTTACAACGTGTCGTAATAATAGCACTTTTTACAAGGTGGTATTGGATTTCTCGATTCCTTGTGTTTAAGCAGCGTAACTTAAATTTAAGTCACCGAACACAAATTGTCTCAGATTATCACTTTGATACTTTACGCCCCGAAACTTTTAATACAATATGAGATCGTGCAACTTGAAACTACCCCCTACAGAGGTCGTGAAATCGTAATATTGTCATCAAGAGGATGATGAATACGAGTAAGTTGACCAGACGGGTAATTTCTAGGGTTCGTGCCATTGGATTTTACAAGGCGGTTCATATTTGTACTGAGGAATTATTATTCCAAGGATAGGATTGTATGGAATACCTGAGTTAATGTTACATAGAGTTGATAGGTTTAGAGAAAGGTTAGGTTAGGTTAAGTTAGGTTGCGTTAGTTCGGGGCCTTATTTGGAAGTTTCAAACGATACGTTTTATTTATATTATGGTGTCTAAGTGAGAAATATGAAAATAACATTTTTGGGGATCAATGAGAGGCACGAAATTAAAGTCGGTCGTGAAGGTCACAGTGTTTATTAAATCAGTTGCCGTGATGAAGAGATGACGTAGGACAGATGAATTCACCGGATGCTGGCTATGATATGCTGGTCAAGCGCGGGTCAGTGAGTCGACGCCGGGCGCTGGTGACCGGGACTCGTTGACTGTCAGGCACTGGCGATCTGGGGAATCAATACTCCAGTGCTGACGGGAAGGCTGAAGGTGCGGCGGACCTTGTAGGCGGTTGAGCGGGAGCTGCGTAGGCCAATGAGGATGCTGCTTGTCCTCGTGGTGGTCATGATGCGTGGATGAAGCGCTGGTCAGAGACACTGGAACCAGGGCGCTGTAATCCGTGTAGCGCTGGCCAGGGACGTGGCCAAGACGCTAAGATGATGTCCCGATGGAGTCCATGATTGTACGGGCGAAACCGGGTGTATTGTCCTTCGCGGGGGGGCCAATACACCCGGCTCACTTCGCGGGGTATTTGTCGCCGATAGGCAAGTAGGTACTTGTAGCAGGTAGGTTGCTTTGTTTACCATTCGGCTGTCAGTACGTACCTGCAAGTACGTACCTAAGTAGGTCGAGCGGTTTAGTATTAATTAGTTAATCTGGATTCATCTCGACGCCACACATTTTAACCTTTTTTTAAACTATAGCAACTTGCAAATCTAATTATTATTGGAGCTTTTGTGAAATCATATTTAAATGATTATTATCCAGGTGTACAGGTGCTTTTATCATATTAACTAAATCAAATATTGTTTTCATATATCTAACATAGTTTTTTGATAACCCGATGAAAATAAATGTGTGTAAATTGCGTTGATGCGAACAGAATAATATGAAAAAGACAAGAGTGAGATACAAACGAAAGATTCAAAACATTCAATTGCCCGCATGTCCTTTCCAGATAAACTTTTTAATGCTTTAAAAAATTTACTCTTCATAAAACCTGTTCACAATTACACTGGATTTGTGGGTTATTTTCCGTTATGGATTAGAGCAGTTTATTAAAATGTGCTATGAGTAAACACTATACAAAAGAAACTGAATCACGATATTTCGCGGAAGATTGAAACATACTTTTTTATGTAAAGTTAGTTTTTAGCAGAAATTTAAAAATGATTTTTAAATGTATTTATTGGACTGGTCTGTTATGGGCTATCAACAGAATGCTACATATCATTAAAAAAATCTTTATAATGTATTTATGGCTTACGGTTTATGAATCTTGTTTTAGTATGTAGATCAAATACGGTTAAAGTTAAAAACATAAAAAGAGAATACGTTCAAACGGCAAATAGTAACATTTCCTATATTTAATCACTGAAAACAATTGTTATGAATAAGTATTAGTCACAATGTTATGATACTTACTTAGCCCATAGTTGTGTTAATAGGCTGTTATTGTGTTTGGTTTTTTTAAGTACATTATTGACTGTTATGTTGAATAAAAGGAGGGTGGCCAAGTTTGACTTTGTTGGTCTTATGAGAACCAAACGCGCCAGAGTTCCAAAGAACTCGCCAAATCGACCATCCGCCGGTAGAGCATAATTCCCCATTCAGGTCGGGGAAAATATATCCCATCTACATGATGTTTGAAAGGAAGTTGCAAGGTTACAGAATGAAAATAATTTGGTTAAACTTTGGACTGGCCGTAACAAGTTATATTTGATAAATTTCACAGAGAAATACAAAAAGGTGAAAACTTACCCCCATCGACCAGAACGTAGAATCTATCTACCCTGTCTAAAATAATATGAACGTACGTAGTTATGAGGAACGAACACTGAGTGCCGCGAATGGCGGAGTATATGAATCAGCCAAGTAGCTAGAGGACGGCAGCATCAGGAGGTGGCTGGCCAACGGCCCAGTGTGGTCCAGCCAGGAGGAGTAGACGGCAGCTTCAGGATGTGGCTGGCCAACGGCCCAGTGTGGTCCAGCCAAGAGGAGTAGACGACATCAAGATGTGGCTGGCCAACGGCCCAGTGTGGTCCAGCCAAGAGGAGTAGACGACAGCATCAAGATGTGGCTGGCCAACGGCCCAGTGTGGTCCAGCCAAGAGGAGTAGACGACAGCATCAAGATGTGGCTGGCCAACGGCCCAGTGTGGTCTAGCCAAGTGCTGGTTTCACGGTTAATCCGTAAGTTGCCCTTCCACGAGGCAAGGTGGAACTCAATAATGCTCCGAATCAAAATGCACACAGCGAAAACAGTTTATCGGCAGAAATAATCACCGATCGCTTGGATAAACTCTGATTACCCCCATGGCCACACATGGTGAAATACGTTTTCATTATCCACGCCACCCGGGGCGAATTCCACTCGCGGAAAATATTACTAGACTTCTAATCTTGAAGCACAAACTGAACATTTCGGTTTTAATCACAAATCCATGAAATAACTTTCGATTAGATCCTCAGACCTACAGAAATAATAATTGACCCCCGACCGGACACCCTGTCTCTTCTCTCTCCGGCCGGGAAGTGAAGCCATCTTGAATTTCTTGTCACTTTCTTTTAGAGTTCCAAGTTGCCAGAGCATAAACAATAGACAAGATAAATCACAGATTTGACAGGTTCTTACTTAGTGTAATAATCGTATGTTATTTTCATAACACAATATTAACGAATCTTAGACGAAAAATGTTAAACAGAAAAGACAGAAAAAAAATTAGTCTTCAATTCAGGTCCTCTTCAATTCAGGTCCACTCCTCGGGAAGTGCTCTGATCATTGAGCTGGTTTAAAAAAATCAACGTACGTCATTTTAGCTGTCTCAAAGCTACCATAATTATCTTAATTTTTATGATTGCAAGGTGTTACCCTATTTTAATTGCAATGTAGGTAGTGTTTCGGATAAATGCAACCACTTTTTTTGTAATGTGTGACATTTTTTATAAGTCAAGGAAGAATATTCAATGTTTTTATAGTAGAGTAACTTAAAGAGTAAGATCTCAAATTTTAATTATAATCATCGAAGAAACGAAATTTTTTAATCATCGACTAACGAAAACACAGACAACAGAAAAACAAAAGTCGCAACAAAGAACTGTCTGCTATAATTAAATATCACAATTAATTGAGGATTTACTCATTAAATTATTTCTTGCAAAAATATTGAACATTTTTTTGGAATAACTCAAAGAGTGAAATCTTATTATGTGATATTTAATCGTTGAAGACAAAAAAAATAATCAGAAAAAAATCGGTCGCATCTAGGAATTGAGTAGTACCAGTACATCGGCCTTGCCCCTTCAAAGACAGTCATCCAGAGGTAGACCAAAGAACTCCTGGATGACCCAATGCTCCAAAATCTTGCAAAGAATCGGCCTAGATGAAAGCGACACTCAGAACCGAAGAAGCTATAACCTGAGAACGAGAAGAGCCGACCCCAACAGCCTACCTAGACAATGAGTTGGGATAGTGCTAGGAAGAAGAAAGAAGAAGTACATCGGCCTTGTCGGAACTTTTTCTGATTTTTCTATTTCACATTTTTCGTTTGAGAGTCGTTTAATTGTTTGTAATGGTAATATAATTTATATTTGTAATTAACCAAAGATAAAGATTGAGATTTCCCGGCTGCACCCTAATATTTTATCTCGAAGTAGTGGTCCCCGCAATATTTCGCTATTGCTTATGTATTTCTCGGGCGCTACCGATATTTTTCACCATTCACTACTGTATACCATATTGTTACTGTTATAATACTATAGTACACCGACCTTAATTCGACTCCGGATCTTATTCCAGTGCAGAGATATTGCGTTAAGTATTTTTCGGAGGTCCTGGACTTCTTCCACCATGCAAATCACTATTTAACACCCCTGGCACTAATAATAATAAATTTTGAATTTTTCAACAATATCGGTCGACTGCTTTTTGAGTTTTGCGAGTGCAAACACACCCAGGCTGATATTTTATATACTAAGATTTGTGTATTTCTAGTGCATATTATTTAAATATATTAAAGGTTCGTTTTATAAAACAAGTATAATATAATAATTGCGTAGCACTAAAAGTAAATTTAGTACGTATTTTAAAACATGTAATGTAAATAGACGCCATATTTGTACTGATATTCTCCATTGGATTCGCTAGAGAAAAATGGCATTTAAATGTTGCCATTCATCACATCACAAAATATTAAATGTAGTGAGAATACATTAAATTCTTTCCTAATTCACAGAAGTACTTCCAAAAAAAATATACCTTATTTTGTTCTCTGATGGAATTATTTAGGTACCTACTTAAGTTCTAGAATGAAAGTTAGATTTAAAACAATCAATTGATTATGGGCATTAAATTAAATTTATTAGTTTTATTTAATAATTTGAAAGCTTATTCATATAACTAATATCAAAATGGCGCAACATAGTAATATTGCAATTATTAAAAATTGGGTAAGTGAAAGTTTATTACATAACATTAAAAAACATATTAGTAAGATAAGGTAAAATTGCAAAACACTCGAAGTACTGGTCCTATAACCATGTCAAATGCTATTATAATACACTGGGCCAATAATTACTATGCATCAACTAAACTCGATGGACTTTTCAATGTATTAAATCTGGGCTTCTGGAAAATAAGATAAGACCAGACTGCAATATAGAAGAAAAATGACTCACTTGTTGCAGTTGGAGCCACCGAGTGTGTCAGCTTTAAATTGCTTCACTGGTAAGATGAATTCCAAGAATACTAACTTCACAATAAGTTATGTTTCGTTATCTTCTTCACATCGCACATCAACCCATCCCAAATGAGGTATACGCTTTGAGTTTGAAAAGTAGTTTTCCACATATTTTTATTCTTGTAACAATTCAAGGATCTAATACTGACATTCCTATCCATCTGTCGAAAACTATTACAAGTAACTTGTCATTCAAAATGATGGTCTTTCACTAGGGCTATACTGAGAGTATCCTTCACTCCGAATGTTTTATTTGGTGATTGACTTTGGCCAACGATAACAATTTACTCTTTTTTATGTTAATGTAACTTTCAAAACATAAACAACATTATTATTTATTACGAATGAATGAAAAACTATCTTGAAGCAACGTTGACTTATTCAAGCTGGTCTGCTGTCTGCGATTGAACGCTCTTAATCGGAGTGTTATATTATGCATATTATTAAAATATGCATTTCTCAAAAACTATTTCATTAAAAAGTCGTATATTATTTGGAACCACCGACTAGTACATCCATAATTAGATAATTACGTATCGCGAGCACTCTGTGGTATCTACAATCCGGATGCGGCGGCATTCAGAGTCTATGTCACGTGCTGATTATAAATAAATTTGCTTATATTGATATTTCTTAGTAAAAGTAACTTTATTTTAATTAAATGGATAGTGCAATCACCGGTATATAAAGATTAATGTATTGTAATAATTAATAAAATTATCGAAAACAACATTTAAAATTAAAAATATTCTCAGTGAAATCAGCATGGATTAGATGTGTGTACAAATCCATAGTTTTATTCCGAATTTGATGAAATCTTGCACACTTGACCTTCAAAATAAGAGAAAGGTCACTGTCTATATAATATTTATAAAAAAAGCACTCCATCCCCCTTAACACCCCTTTGATAAACATTTTTGATACTTTGTGGTGAAATTTTGCACACTTCAAAAATAAGATGAAAATAACTGTATACGTTTGATTTTGAAAACCTTCATGAAAGTAATAAGTAAAAAGTGCACCCTTGATAAAATGATTATTACATAATACATATTTTTTATTGGTTAAAATTATTTGAGTAAAGTGCACTGTGCTTGAATTTAATTGCGGTTTATAAAATGTTACTGTTTATTTTATTACATCGGACATTAAGCTGAACGTCACATCATATGCATTCGGTGTTCATTAGAAAGAGGCTGCACTGCTCTGATAAGGCCACTGAAATGGTTTTTATTAGTTTTCAGTCCCATCTGGTACTTTCTTATTATGATATACTACTTGTCGGTATAGATAAGTCAATCGTTGAAATCGCAGAGAATCCATTTAAAGATCAGTTCATGGGAAACCGACATCCATGTTGTAAACACTTCAATCCTAAATACCGACATTTGAAAACACCAATGGCCACTTTGACGATTTTTTTTTTAATTTAAAAAATACATCACTACAACAAACAATGCTTTGTCAATGGAATAAATTATCTTGCCGTCATAATTGATAAAAACCTACACTGGACTAACCACATTAACTTAATAAAATCCAAACTCTTGCAACAAAAACAATACCAAAAACATCTTCCCACGCACCATACGAAGATATATATATTTTACTCTTTGCCAATCTTTATTCACTTATGGTCTACCTTAATGAGGAAGTGAAATTGAGATTTTTCAAGATCCAACTCGTAAAAGCACAAAAGGCAACTATTAAACTTATTCCACAAGTACCATACAATACAGACTTATAAGCAGCAAAAACTCAAAAAACTTATAAGCAGCTCAACATATTATCAATTAAATAAATTTATGCCTGAGCGTCAATTCTTCACCTCTTCAAATACAAACTTCATATTCCTTTACAATTTCAGTCCTCAATAAAAACTAAATCTTCAACAAACCCAACCCTTAACACCCCACTAAAACACTCCACCCACGGACAAAATTCATGTAAGTACTATTCCAATAAATTGGATAACAGCATGCCACCTACTTTGAAACAAGCTGCTGATAATTCGCCGATTCATACTAAAAACACAGATCACAGACTGAATAAAAACTAAAGGTAAAAGGGTACACAATTTTTCCAAAACCTATTTACCCAACCAAACAAAACACAATTTTATTAGCATTTATATTATGTTTTTAGTTCTACTAAACAGAATATTGTGTCTATAACTATTTGATATCGTTTTTAAATACTTGTATTAGTAATTATTTGCTTTCGCTTTGTTTTATTCACGATTTGTCTTAACTACATCATTAAATAAACTTCATGTAGTTTTTTTTTCATTAAGTAGTTACTTTAATTGCTACTAGCCTAATTTGTATACAATACTGCCGCCATGGGTTAAACCTCAGTATCCTCCCTGAGAATCTCAAAAACGATGCTTTGTTACTACTACTAACTCATACAGATACTGATTGTAAACGTTTTATAATTATTATTTAAACAGTATGTAAGAGAAAATTAATGAATATTCTTAAAAAATACTGGTTCTTGGAAAAAAAACCTTTAAATAGAAAAACTTAACAGGGTAGTAAATAATTTCCGACAATTTAGTGAGAAATCAATAAAGGCATTGGTAATAAAAATAAAAGCAATTTGTCAAAAGATTTTTACTATCAGCACATAAGCATTTCGTAAGTGGTTTCACCACAGTTTTAATGCCCTTGGAATGCGAAACAGCTGTAAACGTTATAATAATTACACAGCAGAACTTCATTATTAAAAAAAACGATTTTTAATCTATTATATAATTATATTATTGTAACGTGTTATATTACACGTAAATGAACCGTAAATCAAATCCACAATAAGTACGACAATAAAGAACTTATTCAATTGTTCTTGAATAAATCACTGAAAGAAGTCGAATGAAGGAACAGCCTACCTTGAATTCCCACGAATCGGGGCAGTAGAGCTCTCGATGAACTTGCACTGTTCACGGGGTTAAATTTCCTCCGAAACGAGACAATCTTTAATATGATTTTGATATTTAGCACAAAGCATGTGAATAAGACAACGAGGATACTACGATGGCACCTTCTTGCTACACGACACGAATTCGAATGTTGTACTTGCAACAATTTACAATGCAACAAAAATCTTCTTATTTTCAAGTGTGGGTAAGGCTGTTTTTAAGGAAGGAAATGGATAGTAGGTATGACAGTCAGTATATGTTCGGAAAAATTGTAGATATTATCCAAAACTGTTTCAATACTAAACAATTTTAATATGGAAAAAAACTTTAATTTTACGAGTTATACTTGACATAAAATACACAAATTAAAATTGATGTAATAAACAAAAACACTTTCTTCAAATATTCCATATTCAAATACTTAAGAAATTGAACAGTATCTGGCAAATGTAAATTGGGCTTCATTGATAGAACAAGATAGTGAGAAATCTCAGATAAATGGATTTCAGAACAGATTATGTCATTTTATAAAGCCCGTCCAAACTTTCTGCCTTAAAGGGATCTCCGAAAAGTTTTGCGACTCTTGAATATCATTTCTGCTTTTGAGACAATGTGGCCGTCAATTGATCTGAAACGGAGAACAAATGCTTAGTTTTACTTACTGACATCGCTTGAGTTTCAAAACACTTTTGTACAAATGTTGTATTTCCACTAAACATTTAAACCATATAAAAAAAGGTATCTGGTCTTAATCTTTGACAATATTATTATAATAAATATAAAAATAATAGTTTCGCTTACCTATAAATTCGTGTGACAACAATAGTTGATGACAAAGTGCACACAAATATATGTTGTCGTGTCAAATTTACTTCAATGGTCCATAAATACATTGTGCCGTGAGCTCATCATAACTAGACAATTAACAGAATGTTTACTAACACTCATTTTAAAACATTATAATATGGAAGAATAAGAGTATTCAAGTCAAGATTTTGATTTTGTAATAACTCTGGCAGCTTACGGGTATGCAAAAAAAATTGTTCGCCTGATGTAAATAAACGCATCTTAGAATTTAACACTAGAAATAATAATATTAACAAACATTTTACAACGTGTGTAAAAACACACTTTAGAATTTAGTATAAGAAATAGTAATACCAATAATTGTCTCCATGATGTATACGTAATTTGACACTTTAAATAAAAATACTAAAAACATTTTATATGACATGTATAAAAACATATAAGAATTTTACACTAGAAATAGTTACACTAAAAATTGTTTGAATGATGTATATGCACGTGTCTTAGAATTTGAAACTAGAAACAATAAAAGTAAAATAAAAGTAAAAATTTACATGACATGTATAAAACACCTTAGAATTTTACATAATATTTTACATGATGTTTAAAAACGCACCTTAGAATTTAACAAGAGAAATAGTAATTCTAAAAACTTTTTATAAACACACCTTAGAATATAACACTAGAAATAGTATTACTAAAAAATATTTGCATGATGCATATGAACGCACCTTAGAATTTAAATCTAGAAATATACAAAAAAAATTCACGATGTTTAAGTAAAACGCGCGCCGTTATGAAAAATTGTTGTGTGATTCTCCAATAAATCAAAAAGCTCTCAATCAAAAAACTTATTTTCTTATTATTCCGACATGGACTAAAATTATTAAACCTTTCATCGTTTCAGGGGTAAATCAATCACTCGGATAGGCGAGGTGAAAAATATTTTTTTAATTACAATGTAAAATGGGGCTCGCCACCACCGTGCGGACCTGTAATTTGGCTGGCTACTCCATTCCCTCCGGGGCACAGTGGCATGCACCGCGATGCGGTTCGATTAACTTTTTCATCGTCCTTTATGTGGCTAGCGGAATTTCAAACTGCAACGTGTAGAAATCGAAATAAACGTGTTTTCTCGATATTTCTGCATACGCACTTGTATACTTCACGGAGTGACAAATATTTAAGGCATTACTAAAAAAACACTTCACACTCGTTAAATAGCGTTTTTTGTTGGACATTGCATAAGTACATTAAAGTTTAAATTCAAAAATTAACAGTTTAACCCTAGAAACCTAACCTTCGTCGATTCAACGATTACGCGACACAAAATATGCTGTCCTTTTTTAACGCGTGCGCGGATGATCGTGTCGTTCCTTGCCAACACAGTGCTCGTACAACTCTAAAACCCTTACGGGGAGTAGCCGTTTTCGGCGGGTAAGTGCAGTATTTTTTGATATATTACGCGCATAGTCGTCGTTTCAACGAATGGTTAGGGTTTGTGTGACTTTTTGGTATATTGTTATTGTCGTTTTTTTGCAGTTTTTTCGCTATGGCTTCGCAAAAATCGCTGTCTGTTGCAAATATTCAACGTTTATTGATGGAAGAGGACACAAATTCATCAGAGGAGTCATCTGTCAGTGAACAAGAAGACAATGTGGAGGTTGATGATGTGGTTAGTGATGTTCAAGATGACCCATCGGACAATGAGGATGACCGATTGGAGGCACAATCACCACCTGTTCTATTGGAAGAGAACTCAGGCAATCAATCGAGTATCTTGACCTTGACACAAAGTAATATCTGCAGTCGAAATCCTCACGTTTGGGCTACGAACAAAGGGCGTACTTTGTGCAGAGTAGCAGCAGTAAATATCGTACGTGTTGCCAGGGGATCAACTCGTGCTGTAAAAGGTATGGTTGAGCCGCTGTTATTATTTGAGCCATTTATGACTAATGAGATATTAGAAGAAATTGTAAACTGGACCAATTCGGAGATTGAGATAAAAAAAAAACAAACAAATGGACAAATAACATCTACGCAGAATGATACTTGTAAAGAAATATGTAGTCCAAGCACTCATCGGTATTCTAGTATTAACTGCATTTTGAAAAACAATCACCTGAACCTCGATGAAATATTCAACACAGAGTATTCTGGTACAAGATATGTGTCGTGTATGAGTAAAGAAAGATGTGACTTCCTTTTGCGATGTCTTCGATTCGATGATAAAATATTGCGGTTGCAACGACAACGTGATGATCCATTTACGCCTATAAGAGATATATAGGAGAAGCTCATAGGTCAATGCCGAAAAAACTACGAACCAGGAACCAATGTTACCATCGATGAGCAGCTGCTGGCGTTTCGAGGCAGATGTAAATTTCGGAAGTATATTCCAAATAAACCCACCAAGTATGGCCTCAAGTTGGAAATGATTTGTGACAGCGGCACAAGATACATGATCGACGGTTCGCCATATCTTGGGAAAGGAACTGATACGGGAGGTTTGCCTTTAGGAGAATACTTTGTAAAAGAACTTACTCGCAGTATACATGGTACGAACAGGAACATTACCATGGATAATTGGTTTACATCTATACCACAAGCGAAACAGTTACTTCAGCAGCCATATAAGTTGACAATAGTGGGTAGACTGCGGGCTAATAAAAAATAAATTCCTGAAGAAATGAAGAACAGTCGATCCAGAAACGTCGATACATCTATGTTTGGTTACGATGGCCCTCTCACGCTCCTTTCTTACAAGCCTAAACCATCAAAAATGGTTAACCTGCTATCTTCCTGTGATGAGGAAGGCACAGTGAACCCCGAAACAAAGAAACCACGAATGGTTGAATTTTATAATAGCACGAAAGGTGGGGTAGATACATTTGATCAAATGTGTGCGGTAATGTCATGCATCAGAAAAACTAATCGGTGGCCAATGTGCATTTCTTATGGCATGCTGAATATAACATGTATAAACAGTTACATAATTTATTGTCATAATGCCTCCACATTGGGGCAACATGTAATGAATCATCGTGATTTTATGAAAAAATTGCATTCACAACTTGTAACACCTTGGCTCCAAATACGACTGCAAATTCGCACAATGCCAACACACATAAAAAGTAAAATACAAGATATATTACGTGTCAGCACTGAAATTCTAGATCAAAGTGGTCAGTCTACCTCCAGAAATGACCCTGGATCGACAGAGACTGCCAATTTGCGAAAAAGAAAAGTTTGTGGATTATGTCCGTATAAAAAAAGGCGTATGACGAAGACTTATTGCTCAAAGTGCAGCAATGCAATTTGTGGTGAACATAAAATTGATTTTTGCACTAGTTGCGCTTCAAAAAACTAGTTTTTTTTTTTTTTTTTCACACAAGGGATCGTGATCTTTTTAATTATTCTTGCCAAAGAAAAGAGGCTGTTTTCACTTTTATTTCTTTATTATTAATTTTCTTAGTATGATCTCACTTCTAGTTTTATAAATACCTAGTGCCTTACTAAAAAAATTTAAAAACAAATATATTTTCCAATAAAATTTAAATAAATAGTTTTATTTATCAATATAACCTTTGTTTCATATTTTTTGAAAATAATTTTTTTTTAAATAAGTATTAAATAGATAAAATACTGATGAAACAATTTTTCGTCTATTCGACGAATGGTTAGGTTTATTAGGGTACACACGAACGTTAGGTGTCTAGGGTTAAAAACCAATAATAAAAAATTAACTCTGTTTTTTTAAATTAGCGTTTCTACACCCGTGCGTTAAGAGATAGAAATTTAACTACAGAAAACCCGAAAATGAACGTCGAAGTTTGATGAATTATTCATATTTTGTAAAACAACACATCGTTAGATTCTTACAAATTATTTTTCTTCAAAGGAATCAATAGCATCTAACAATAATGAAAATAAAAACTTTTATTGATGTGTATTATTGTTTCAAGTGTGATATATAGGTATATAATATTTACATATCAGATACATCAAATCACAACACCATTTGAAAATATGGCAGGAGATAAATATAATTTAATAAACTGGACTTAAAAAAATAAAGCTAGTGGGTAAGCTTCAGATTCTAAAATACCTCCTATTATTGAAAATAAAATGTTAAGCTATGCTTTCTGCAATGCCTTCATTTTCGTACTTTTTCTACATAAAAAAAATCGTGGGATAATTACTACAACCATTCCATCAATCCGAGCTATCATCGTCATAAATCTCAAATATTATTTTAATTCAATCGAACCGGAAACGGAACCGGAACGGGAAAAACGAATCCTCTTAATTTGACTTTCAGGATTGCGAAATTTCATCAATTTCGAAATAAAACTACAGATTTGTATCGAAAAGGTCACGAACACTCTTCCTTGTTCAAGTAAGATAGGTATTTTATTGAGAATTACCATAATTAAATTATAACCACGAAACTTGGTAAGGCAGCGTCGATTATAAATATTATTATTGAGAAACATTTTTCATATTCCAGGCACGTTTTATGTTGGAAAATGTGTTGCTTCTTGTTTGTTTGCAAAGTTCTCATAAATCAAGTAATTTGCCGACTTAGGCAAATAATGAGAACATTATATAAACTTTAGTAAGTTAAGGAGGAATTTGATATTCTGACAACAGTGTGAACGTGGTTATTTTAAAGAACTTTGTCGTTACGCTTTTGAAAAAACATTATTTTCAACGTTGTTTCGAAAGGTTAGTATCTTCAACCTTTCATTACCGAAAACGAAATTAATCTAAGTTTTTAAAGAGTTCGAGCCCTTTGACTGTTGGACATTGTCACGTCTGATGTCACGTCTGATGAGCATGGACCCTTGTAAATCACCAGGACTATGATGGGGCTAAGACAAGGAGACATATTGTGTAAAAGCATTGAAGAACCTTGATCATGTTGTCACGTCTGAAGGTGTTTTGAGAGTCCGCCAGCGGTGAGCAGATTGCGCCGGGTAGAGATTCGTGGGATGGAGTGCGCGAAGCCATCCTCAATTAATCAGCATCCATTGAACGCTTAAGGGGACAATGATGCTTCATCTTTGCGTCACCTCGACAGCATGCTGTAATCCAGTGTAGTCTCCAAGGAATTACCCTTCAAAACCACTCACAAATAAAACCATTTTTTAATCCAAATAACTGATTGTATATTTTAATCTCTTCAAACAACAACACTCGAACAAAGAACAGGCCGATCTCACACAGGAGTCAAAACGTTTGTTTTATGTTTGGTTAGTGTAAGAAAGGTTTTAGGTGGTACGCCTGCTTTTTGAATGTGTAAGAGCGAGATGACAGATCGACGTATAAAAGATGATGGATGCATCTGTTCGCTCTTTTTTCCCAACCGACAGCTAAGAAGATAGTAGTAGACAATCCGTTCTAAAGTGTTAATAAACATTCTATCCGCACACGCGTATAATTATTGAAATCCTCACAGTACCACCAAGTCTGTATATAACAGTAGCGCAGCCGGTAGGACCCTCTCAGGAAACCGCTCCTTGACCCTTGTTGGCTGGATGGCTCCTCCCAGACCGCTCCTAAGACCTGGTAACACCGATCTTTAATCCTCGGTGCTGCTGATGGCTGCCCCAGACCACTCTTGTGGCCCGGACCCCTCCGATCCTTTGACCCTCGGAGATGCTGCCGCTTGACGCTCTGGACCCTCCCGTGCTTCCCCCTTCCGAGAAGCTGGCTGGCTCCAGTGGCTTCTTCTTCTTCACTCCTTTCAGTGAAGAAACAATAATTTCGGTCCGGCCTTTTTTACCGACCCGAACAATTGTTGCAATCCGAGCTTCCGACAATATCGCGTATATATTTTTTTTTCCGTGCGAAATCTCGCGCGTCGATTCTTTTGATCGATGTTAACTTTTACGATTTCCGTAGGCTGCGCCACTGTGAAATGTTAAGTCAAGTAAAACAATTTCTTATTGAGAGTTGGCCAGCATCAGTAAAAAAGGCACAAAATGGTAATTTTACTATAGTTTTCTGGGAAAAAAGGTTAGAATTGTCATTGATAAATGGGTGTATTTTATATCAACATAGAGTTGTTATTCCTGTGTCTTTAAGACAAAAAGTTTTAAAAATGTTACACAGATCTCATTTAGGGGTTTTTAAGACTAAAGGCATTGCAAAAAGCTTTGTCTGGTGGCCAAAAATTAATCAAGATTTGGAGAAAATAACAGAAAATTGTAGAGATTGTTTAGAAATTAAACCAGAATCACAAAAGAGTTCATTAGCAGTATGGCCTTATGAACCTAAAGTATGGTTCAATGTGCATATTGATCATGGTAGCTTACATAATAAAAACTTTTTAGTTGTGGTAGACTCTTCTTCGAAGTGGATCGAGTGTCTGGAAGTAAACAGTCTGTCTTCAAAAGAAAATATTGAAGTACTTCACAGGTTATTTTCACAATTTGGTTTTCCAGCAACTTTAGTTAGTGATAATGGTACATGTTTTTGTTCTGAGGATTTTGAAATTTTTTTTGAGAAAAATGGGATGGAACATATCACTAGTCCAGTTAACCACCCGAGTAGCAATGGGCAAGCTGAGAATACTGTTAAAAACTGTAAAAATTTTCTTAAAAAAATTTGTAAACATAATAGATTTCCTTCAGATTATAAAGAAAAGTTAGGTAACTTTTTAACAGACTATAGAAATACCGTTCATGCAACAACAGGGTTTGAACCATCTGTATTATTAATGGGAAGGAAAATTAGAACAGTATTTGACTCTCTGATTCCTAGGAAGGTTGATGAATCACAGACTTGACAGGTTCTTACTTACTGCCAAGTAAGAAAAATAATCCTATGTTATTTACATAACAACGTGCATTACCTTCTGTGCCGTAGACCATCTCCCAAGGCTATACCAGCACCGGAAATAATATCCCCTTTGACCTGTCAATGTCACATTATTAACTACGCGAGAAATATTCTCACTCGAAGGGCGGAAAAGTAGGTAGGTACTCCTATCAGATTTTTGCCTATGAAAACTAAGCTTTCGAAACGTTAAGTTAAAAAGTAAGATTTAATGATGAAAGATTAACACAAAAACAAGTTTGTGAACTTTTTAATTACTGAAAATAATTGATAGTAAAATACAAACCGTTGGGCGAGCGGTCTAAAGCGCCGTGTCGGGTTATTACGTGAGTGCCACGGGTTCATATTGCCTCTCCTCTTTGCACAGACAATATTTTCAGCTTTTAATATAGAAAAAGTCAAGTCATCTATTACTTGAGAATATTTGTTTGCTGTTTTATCGGTAAAATTAAAATAAAACTCTAATATCCATTATCAATCATTCGATGAGCAGCACCTAAAAGTCAAATATCATTTCTACTTTCACGCGATAAATTGTCCAATAGATAAAGGAGTTTTTTTAGTATCAAAATCATTTTATTAAAACCCATCCTAGTTGGAAAACTTTAAAAATCTTATGACCATTACCTGGAGGTGTCCAGTACCGGATAATCACCCTCACTGCAGTTTACCTTCGTGGGACAGAATAATTGGCGATACATAATTCTTTCCTGGGTCCAGCTACCACTATCCAGCGTATACCTCTCGAGATGCCCGGGTAATAAATTTAACTTAATCGCAAGCTGAGAAAGCTTTCATTTTAATTGACCAGAATACAAACAGTTGGTAATAATGCTGCAATAAAACTAAACAAACTCTTAATTTAATTGAAAACTACTTCGCACTATTCTCTCCATCTCTGGGAGGTACTAATTTAATGATTCTTTCCATCGGGTTATCGTTAATCTTTACGGTAATACCTCAGTTAACGAAGTGATTTGTTCTTATTTAGAAATAAAATTAATGGGATACGTAAGGACATTAAAATAATTTTATACTGAAATTTTTTTTTCAGAATACATGAAACAAACAAGTGAATCATTAATACTTTAGTCAGATCACGTCAAGAGTCCAAATAACGGGAAAGTGTGTATGAGATGATATTATATGAATGTGATATAATCAAGGAGTGTCTGCCAAGACATAGTTATGTGGCGGTCAATCTGCTCTGCGTACCCTAGCTGTGAAATTTCGTGATGGTTAGTTATTTAGTTTAATTATTTCGACAAAAATCTGTGGAAAAACCAAAATTGTTTTAGTTTTTTTATTTCACTTTCTTAACATAAAAAAAGAATTAAAATACTTTAAATATCATTTATTACCACATTACTTACATTGTAGGTACATTTAATTTAACTCGCTTATCTTAAGAGCATACGGTGTGTATTATATTGTATTCATTCTTTTGACTGTTGTTAAGCTATAAAGAAGAAGATTGAATGTGTGCACACCCACATGGTAAATGTTTTTTTCTACCACTTTCGGTCTATACTGAATTTGTGTAAAGTTTATTATTTTGTCTTGTATAGTGCTTATGTAATTGTGATATTTTCATACATGTTAACGACTACGCGTATCTACTAGCGACTTAATAAACAAAACACTGTCGTTTAAAGAAATGCATGTAAAAGCCCAGTCGGACGTAACAAAACCAAATACATAATGTAAAAAAACATTTTGTTAAAAACTGAAAAAATATATCAAATAATGCTTAAATTTTTAAAGTGACATTTTGAAATAAATCTTATAAAAAGATTGGCTGTGTTCTCGACATTTTCTTCTGCGAAATAAAAAAAATAAAGTAAATAAGCAGTGCCTATGGATGTAAAGAATGGAGTCGTGATGTTTTTAAATTTTGTGTTTTTAATAATAATTCAGATATTGTCAATCCAATTTTTAAGGGTTACCGTAGTAATGATAACCTTATAGCGTCAATCAACCCGTTTACAGTAGACATTCTAATAAATAATTTAAGATTTAGGGCGATGGTCGATTCGGGATTATCGTTGTGTGTAATGCAAGGGGAAATTTTTAACCGTTATTTTGTTTCAGTAAAATTATTGCCATACAACCGTGTAATTTTGGGTTACGCAGGGAACGCGTTAAAAGTTATTGGCAAAGCAATTTTTGAGGTGAGGTATAAAAATAAATACATGAATGTTACATTCATTATTGTTGCTGGGGGTACTCAGTAAATTGTAGGTAGACATTTTATGCATATATTTGGTTTAGAAATCGCGTCGGTGCAAAATACCGGCACGAATTTTGTATGCTGTATAGAGAAGTGCTAGCACTTAGATGTTAAGCGTATAGAAATCCAAGAAATTTTAGGGCATCTCTGTGGCGGGTGGCCCAAGAGAGTTAATCGGGATAGTTCCTTATGGAAATTTTGGGTAAAAAGAAACGAATTATCAACTGTCAACAATTGTTCGTTCTGGCAGCATAGAATTGTAATTTCTAGTTTGCTACAAAGTAGAGTGTTAGATTTACTGCACAGGTCACATTAAGGCATAGTAAAGATGAAGGGCCTAGCCAAGGGTTATTTTTAGTTATCCATCACTGAACAAGTACTTGGAAGGAATCGTTCAAAGTTGCAACGATTGTGCAGCAGTTAGGCTAAGAGTCATTTGTCATGGAGTAGGCTCCATATTGATTATTGCGGTCCGTTTTCAGGGAAAATTTGTCTTGTCATATGCGACGCATTTTCCAAGTGGGTAGATTGCATTGAAATTCCCAAAGCAGACTCAGTAAATACCATCAATGAAAAAGGAGAATTTTCTCAAATTTTGGCTACCCGGACTGTGTTGTATCTGATAACGGAACCGTTTTCACAAGTCAGGAGTTCACAGATTTTTTTAAGGAATAATAATACCGAATTTTTAACTATCCTAGTTCGGCAACCTCAAAGCAATGGTCAGGCCAAAAACTCGGTGAAAACAATAAAAAAAAATCTGAAAAGATTGTCGTTAACCCTAGAAGCCTTATACGCCTGCGAGGCGTACACACAATCATAAATTCTATTTCTCTTTCTATCGGTTGAAGTTAGCACCTCGTACTCTTTAACCAACCCAGTGGCCGACGGGAGCTTGCCGATGGTACATGTATCACTAAGGTAAGTTCAGCCATTTTTGAGTTTTTGAGGTATAGTACGCCTGCGAGACGTATGTTTATTGTTTAGGCTTTGTGTAACTTTTAACCAAGATTGTGTGTTTTTACTTTCGTTGATTTTTAGTCCATTTTATGTTTATTTTGGCATTTTTTAAGTTACCAGTATGTCATGGTCTAATATATAAAACAGTAACGATATTTTGAAAATCTTAGACCAAGAAGATAGTCTTTCTCTGGGAGAATCGACGACAATCAAAGCAAAGATGAGAATAACTAAATAACTGAAGAGGCTTTCCCTTTACAAGAATCTGCTACCACTGAAGAAACCGACTCAAAATTTCAAAAGCTGACCTAGCATCTGATTTTGCTCATGCTTCGCAATCTGCCAACTCAGGGCGAATTTATCATTTTCCTGAAAATATTCTTCGCGGTAAGAATGAAAGCGGGATGTTTGGTCAACAAATAAGGGTCAATCATCTCACAGAACTTCAGCTATGAATAAAGTCCGCACCTCTCGAGGACCAGCTCAAATTATAAATTAAATCTAGTGGGCACTATTCGATCAAATAAGCGGGAAATTCAAGAAAGATCGAAGAACTCGAGATCTCAACCTGTTGGCAGCATTCTATGCATATTACATTAGCAACGAGTCAATTTTTTACTAATGGTGAAATATCAATATATTGTGTACCTTCCGATATAAGTTAGTATTTTTAGAAAGCTTATGTTTTAGAAAGTTTTTGCTTAGAAATAACAAATTGTAACTGCTTCGCGCATGCACTTACACAAAGTTTGGTCATTCCACAACAATTGAGTAGTATACCGAAAGTAGTTTTTATCTATTAGAGTAAGTAGCTTTCGCTAGTATATTTTTCAATTGATTTTTTGACGGTACATGCATTACTGGATAGTATCATGAAATACATAATAATGTATTTGTGGTATTGAGAGAATAATCCAGATTGTCTCATTAATAGTAAACAACTTGACCTACCTAATACTTGCGAGTTACTACCGAAAACTAATCGTAAACAACGCGACCTACTTACGACAATACGTTGCGAGTTGGTCTGGCACATTACGGCAACTCGCTAGAAGGTTCTAGCCTATCGCCTATGCGTAATAGCAGCGCCGCCGAAAGTTCCAGTAGGACACAGTCTGAGCAAGTGTCTCCGTTTTACTTGCGATCCCTACCTACCTACTGTCGCCGTCGGCTGTACTGTATAAATAAGCCCGACGCAGCGAGCAGTCAGTCAGTCATCAATCAGCCGTAAGTTAAAAACGCTCAACGAGTGATAACTCGCGCACCTTCATTGCGCGAAGGACAATATTCCCGGCTCCGCACGGATCAACTATGGACTCCATCGGGACATCATCATAGCACCTTGGCCCCGGCCGCCGTCCCTGGCTAGCGCTACATCGGATCTCAGCGCCCTGGTTCCAGCGCATCTGACCAGTGCTACATCCATGCACTATGACCACCACGAGGACACGCAGCTTCTTCACTGGTCTACGCACCTCCCGTTCACCGCCGACAGGTCCACCGTATCTTCGGCCTTCCCGTCAGCACTGGTGTACCCGAAGACCCACGTTCTTCCCCAGTGCCTGACCGTCATCGAGTCCGGTCACCAGCGTCCGGCGACGACTCACTGACCCGCGCTTGACCAGCACATCACCGCCTGCATCCGGAGAGAATTAAGACTATCCTTATTGATTGTCCTTATTATTATAATTAATTACAACATCTGTTTTAAGTCATCTCATCACGGCTACCTGACTCATCAAATAAAACACTATGACCTTCACGACCGCCATTTATTTTGTGCCACCTAACCAGATCCCCAAATATTTATGGTTAATGTTTATTTTCTTAGTATAAAGATTTTAATAATGTGTATTACAGATTTATGTTCTCCTATTACAAAATATAAAATATAATTTACCTTACCTTTGGTAAATAAATTTTTAATTTAACAATATAATATATACTGAGTCCTTGACTAAAATAACTATTGACACCTTCAAGGAAAATGTTGAAAATGTCGAGAGATCTAGATACATCATATAACACTACAATACATCTTGGGCCAAAACGTGAGCAAGTTGTGATGTCAAGCTGGCGGTAGTTGTACGGTACGAACAATTTATAGGATTCCATAAGTTATACTCTGTCAATAAAATCATTTTTTTATGCTATTTTTGGAGGGGCCCCTTTCCTCCTAGACTTTTGTAGCAAGTTCCAGAAAGCAAATTCATGTGATGCATAAATCGCGGGAACTAATCAGGTATTCTCACGTACTTCTTCTTGTAACTCGTGTTTTTTGGTGGCATGGAGTCAAACAGCAGTACTAGTTTTAATCATAAGATGCAGTTGAACATCAATGTCATTGCTTCAAGCTTGGAAAATGGTTAACTTGTTATTATCACAAATCCAAAAAATTTGTAACACGATGATGGCTCCACTATGATCTAAAAAGATAAGTTTGCAATCGATTTTAGTTGGGTTTTTTAGTAATAGTCGAACATTTTTTTTTTACATTAAAGAAAAAATTGTTCTCCTCGGTTCATGAAGTTATTGCGTCTAAATCAAGTTGTAATGTAATACAATCTTTCAAGTTGCATAATATCATGATCACGTTGAAATTTTCACCGAAAAACAAGCAAGTATTACTTTGGATGCATTCTTGAGTATATTCAATCAATATCGAGAATAGTAGAGGTTCCAAGTTTGACCCCTGAAGTATTCCTGAAAATGCTGGGCATTCTCTAGAAACGTGACCGATGAATACATACTATCTTCTGTTTCTAAAATACGTCACAAAACTTTTAATGGTTATCGGAGCATATTCTGTCAATCTTTTGTAATAGTACCTACGACACGTGTCGCTATCTAAGCTGTCGAATACCTTCGCAAAGTCAGTATACATACATTGATTGATATTGCGCATCTTATCTTCTTGGTTCTTTATGTGAGCGTTCGAGGAGATTGGATCCAGTTGATTGCTATTTTTTATTTGAAATTAAAAATAAGTTTAAATATTTACAATTTGAATGCTGTATTCAAAAAATTAAACCTAAACAGTGTATTATTATTTGACATAAGGGACTAGGGTTTTGGAAGAAGCTTTAAAATAATTTATTTCAAATCCAGAAATCACCTTTAAGATAAATTCTCCAAAAAACAACATGTTCCTGAAAACATAATACTTGCCCCGTTTCAGGGTGTCAATTCTTTAGTATCGTTTGAACGCTTTACTGAGCCAAGTAATTCGAAACATTCCTCGGGGTGTTTGATTTACAGCAGGCCCGAGACATTGACTGAATTTCTCCATTTATATCTCTTTGCCAGCCATTCTTCTTAACGGTCACATTAATTGGCAGTAAAATATTTACAGGCCATAAAGCTGTAATGTAAAACGGTTTCTACTCAATAAATTTTTCGATGTTTGACTAATTTGCAATGAAAGGACCATTGTATTGTTTATCGTAAGCAACAAAGAACACCTATACCAGATGAATTATTTAAATATTGACAACAATTTTTTATCTCTTTGTTAAGTTAATATTTCAAAGTCCAGCTTCATGAAAGCCAACATCTCTAAAACGAAACTGAAAAACTAAATCCCGAAATAATTCATGAAAATCTTTCAGATATATTATGTAAAGTTGACATATATTATTATAAACGGTTATCAGAGTACAATTAAACTTTTGATAGAAAAAATGATGAATGCTTTATGCATTAATCAATATTTTGTATTTCTCATCTTACTCTCCGGTCAGTGGGCGAGTTGGCAGTTGTGCATTGCGTCTGGGTTCCACCCAGGGGTCGTGAGTTCAATTTCTTGGCTTGTTAAGTCCTCCATAATGAGAATGATATTTTAAAATATTTTCTGTTTATTCGTTACCCAAAAATGATTTTCTTTTTATTTTAAACTTCATAGAAAAATACAAAAAAACATAGAAAATCAGTATTGATCAGCCAGAGTCATGAGGGGTTGATAGGTATAGACTAATTGATGTGAGGGTCGATGGATGAGCGGTATCGATTAAGTGACGACAAGTTAAAAAATATTTTTAAAACTGTTTTTGAATTTTTTTTTTAAACATTGTAAAAGCAAAATCAAAAATCTAATTACATTGTTTACTTTAAATAATGTCAAGGATCATTAGTTAAAGTTGAATGAGTCTAGTTTTTGGACTGTTAATTCGTGGTGGTATTCCATTGTATTACATTTGAAAACCAGTAAAACCAGTCTGAAAATGTCCGTAGAAGGATAAAACCGGTCCTGGTGAAAATAAATAAGTGGAACAAATTACAAAAGTTGTTTAAATTTCAATTCCCACCCTGTATAGAGGTTGTTAAAATGATAGATGTACCTGCCTTACAACATTGATTCCTGAGCTTAAGAGTATCTACAAAATGTGGATGCCATTTTGTCTCTGGTGACTTTTTTTGCATTTGAAAAAAAAAATCAATGGAATAGGTCAGCGAATTCCAAATTAATAATGTAAAAAACAAATAAGAATATGTAAGAACAAAAAAAACACAGGTAGGTTTTTTTCCAAACGAATAACAGAAAAATAAAACAAAGTATTTTGTGGAATAATATTTTATTTTATCTCAATTCTTTTCGTATAAAGATTCCAAAGTATATCTTCGTCTAATTAAATTTGTAAGACTCCATTAGTGGCCCTGTCATTAGAAGTCGAAAAGGGGTTTTTTAAAACAAATTCTGGTGCAGTTGAAAATCCGAATTTTGCCACCAAAAAATTATTGGAATTTGAATTTGACTATAGGATCACATCCATGACTTTTAATTTAGCCGTTTAGTTGAGTAAAATTGGGGAATATTCTGATCTCTTATCCAAAAGTAATTTGTATAATCCTTTTCCCACGTCCGTGTAAAATAACTGAAAAAATAAGAACATTATGTTAATTTGCCACAAAACCAATAATCTGAAAACATTGCAGTGCTTTTAGCTTTTCATTTAATATTAATTGACTAGCCTAGACCCGCGAAAAATCACGGGACAATTATAATAATAAAGACAATCAATAAGGATAGTCTTAATTCTCAACAAATCAGTTTAAATTTTGAAATTGGCAATTAAATTATTTTTCTGTTATAAAAATATTATAACAAAGTTAAATACTTATCGTTATCCCTATATTAAGTTACATAAAATTCGTTGGAAAATATCAAATTTATTTCAACGTTTCAAGAGTTTTAAAATTCACTTAAATTAAATTAAAATTAACATAAATTCAAATTTCAAATTAAAGTCAAAGCAAAGGTTTAATAGTTCATTGATCCCATTGAACCGTAGGTAAAGTTTCAAAATCTTTTTTTTTTTTTTTTTTATAAATTTAATTTAGATTAAATTTGATAATATTATTATTAAGTTCTGCAAGTGTTTTAGTTTTTTATTATTGTGACAGCTGTTTCGGCTTACAAGGCCATTTTCAAACTGTGGTTAGTCCACATTGAGACGACGTATTTATACTATTTCAAATGTAAATTTTGAAGGTGCATGAATTAAAATGTGACCACGCCGATTGTAACGCCACTTATATCGGAAAAACGGGGAGGGCATTCTCAACTAGATTCAAAGAACATATACGATGTTAGAATAATAAAAACACATCCTCGAAATTCGCAGAACATCTCTTGGTGAATAATCATACCCCACTTAACAACAAGGGTCCTAAACCATTGCATATAGAAAAAAGGGCATTAGATTAAATTTACTTGAACAATTAGAAATCAATAAACGATCGAATGACCCAAACATAACACTAATTAATAAAGTACGGAAAATAATTTACTCACCACTTCTCAGTATTTTCACAAAACCCAAGCAGTATAATGCACCCAAATAATTCATAGCAATAAAGTCATTAGTAAATAATTAAGAACTCATTACCATTTACTGAGGGGAAAACATAGATTGGTTTAACCAACAATAGATCATATTGTCATCGGTGTAACTAGTAATAAATCAATGTATGCACCTTCAAAATTTACATTTGAAATAGTATAAATACGTCGTCTCAATGTGGACTAACCACAGTTTGAAAATGGCCTTGTAAGCCGAAACAGCTGTCACAATAATAAAAAACTAAAACACTTGCAGAACTTAATAATAATATTATCAAATTTAATCTAAATTAAATTTATAAAAAAATAAAATGGAGTTCTACGAACTAAACACAAAAACAATAAATATTTCAAAATCAAAATCAGTTATGAGAAATCTTTTGAATGAGGTGTTAATCTTGAATTTATTATTAAAATTTTCCCCACATTTGATCTAAAGTGATTATTGACCGGTCAGTGGCTGAGTTGCCATCGGTTTTGGGTTGCACCCGACACGGTATGTTCAATTCCTCGGCAAGCTAACTCCTCCATCACAACACAAGCAACATTTTCCGCTTACTGTGGTGGTAGTAGGAATTTTTCAAATAGCATCAGGTTATTCGTAACCCAAAATGTTTGTCTTTATTTTTAAAAAAAGATAAAGAAAAAAAATTGAAATAAAGATTTTGAAGTCATTTTTTTTTCGATCGTTAAGATGAAATAACCTCATATAAATTTAAGATTATTACATTTATAGAATATTTTACCGCGAGCAAGATGAATGCTACTATGCATTGTTTTAAAATGAGTTTTTGGCTCATAATATTCTTCCCAACCAGAAGAAATGATCCTAAAAATATCATCAACCATCTTATGTCAATCGGTATCCCGAAATCTGAAAACATAAAAAGAAACAATGAGCAAATACAATCAAGTATAAGATTACTTTGTTGACTAAACATCAGTAATGAAAGTCTTAATACAACAAATCGATTTTTCGAAAAAAAATAAAAACATCGTTTTTAGCTTCAACAACATCTGAAATGCTATTTTTATAATTTTAGTACTCTAGTACACCCAAAAATCAAGAACCGCCACTGGTTCAAACTATGCAATTTTCAGGATTTTTGGAGGGTCTTATCTTATATACCTAAGAAGTAACATATAAAAATTGCAAAACCTAGATAAATGCCAGTGGTAGGTATGTATATTACATTAAAAAATATTTGCACTAGTGTCAAAATCCAAGAAGGAAATAGGGGAATACGTCTGTATGGACTAAACGCAGCCCTCGTTTCCACTTGAGATGCTTCGATTCAAAATACAGACCATTTTATTAACGCAATGATAAGATAAGTCTGATAAGTTGCGTGTTATAAAATACGTAAGATAAGATACATAATATAACGTATGCGCAGTGAGTATCTTCTCTAACGGACTGTCAACCAACTGAGTTGATTTTTATCAACTTGAAATGTATTATTCGAAGAGATAATGAACCAGATATAAAGAAACGTTCACATTGCTTGTTCGTTCAACAATGCGACATTACCTTTACTAAACAACGCAACGTTACTTTGATCTGATTCTGTTAAAACAAAATAATCTACTAACCTGGTATTACTCGAAAATAATGTCTTACAGCCCACTATTACGAGTATTAAAATAAACAATAACTTCATTTTCTTAATTTCGTTATGTTTCTGTGCCAAAGTGTTATGCCTATCAAGTGTGTTATGATACCTAAATGCTTAAAGAAAAGAATTGTGCATCGTATATTTGTTTTTGATAAAAATGTGAGAGAAATAAAAAACTGACAAGAATTGGTTTGAACTGTCGGTTGTGTAAATGTAACGATGATGAAAAATATAGTCATTTCCTGCGTTTTGTGAGTTGTTATTTTAACAATGTCAACATTAAGACTGACTTACGCCTTTATTTTCCCTTCATCGAATATAAAATATAGTACGTGATAGTTACAGTCTCAAAATGACACTTTTAACATATTTTAATGCTGCGTAAAAAACAGAACAAAAAGCCGCGAGCGGTTGCTTTGTTTCTTTTCCTTAATTTAAAGTTTTGATTGGCAATTTTTTTCCTGTTTATAAGTCGCATGAGGTTATTTGATGAAAAAACACGTGATCTTCAATGTGTACTAAAGTATGGACTCAAAAAATAAAAATTGTAACTTATGTGTATGTTCCCCCAGTGCATAGTATGTTTCCCGTCAATCAAATACGTACACATTTATAACAAAACATTATAATTTTCAGGGTTTCAGGGGAGTACCAACTTAATTAAGGAGGTGATTCTATATGCTGATCAATGTTAATACAAAATATTTTCCTTTTCTAAGAATTACATTGTGTTTTTCGTACACAAAAATATATTTCCCTTGAAGATTTTGTTTTCCACACAAACAATTCAATGTTTTACCTTAAAACGATGGAGTTTTCTGTCTTTTTGAAGTGAAACTTCTTTACGCGCGTCATGCAATTTCTTGGACCGGAGTAAAACCAACTCATGACCGAAACGAAAATGCGGGACCGATTAAAGTTCATTTGATATAGTAAAAGTTTTGAAGTAACATATAAATGCTTCTTAGCTCATCTCTACAACTGGCGTTGGTGGTGTAATGGTCAGCATAGTTGCCTTCCAAGCAGTTGATCCGAGTTCGATTCTCGGCCATCGCACATTATTTTTTTTTTTAGTTGAATGTCAATTTTATCACTCATTGTTTGTAGTCATTGTTCTTTGAAATTTTCAAATTTTTAATCCATTGTAATTTTAACCATTATTTATTTTTCATATTATTTTTTTCGTCATTTAAATTATATTTTGTACTGGGGTGACATCTATCGGCAGAATATTTTTTAATTTTAAATTATATAGTTTATGGGGGTGACATCTATCGGCAGAATATAAATACATATTTTTTAATCTATTTAATTATATTGATTACGGGGGTGACATCTATCGGCAGAATCTTTTAATGTTTTTTTATCCATTGAATAATATTATGTAAAGGGGTGAAATCTACCGGCAGAATCTTAATTAAGATAATAATAATGTCATTTCTGATGATCGAAAGGTAGATTGGTTAAAAATAAATAAACTATTTGATTCATTTTATCAATGTATTTTATAAAAATAGTTATTGTTAATAAGCAGATGATTTTATATCAATTTAATTGCTATGAGAATCACTTTTTGAGTTCTTTATCATTGCTCATTGATATTTAATTTTAATTTTTAAGGCGATGCCATACGTAGTAATGCGAAATCATGTGTTTTTGGTTTGAAAATTTGGTCGCCTAAAAATGTTTCAGATGCTTTAATTAAATACTTCGAGTAGAATACATCTTGGCCTTTGAAATAATCGAGTATTTTTGAAGTGAAACTTGATACTGAGACTTGAGAAACTTGAGACTGTGGTCGTGAAGAACCGAGGTTCGATCCCCGCTTTAACTAATTTTTTTTTTCTTTTTTTATAACTTTTAATTTTTTTTATCACATGCTACTTATAAATATGTCAATAGACAGAAAAAAAGAGAGAATGAAATGAAAAGAGAGAGAGAGAAGAATACTAGAAGTTTCACTTCTGTCTTGCGTAGGCTTGACACACCCACTTTTTTTATTCTGACTATCTATTATATAGAAATACCTCCCGAGTTCAATGAATTTTAACCTCGGACACCAAAAAAAAATCAGTAATGTTGTTCTGCCGATGCAAGCAGTTTTCTCTAAATAAATGACCAAACCTTCCTTAAATTTTCGTACTGCGGAAGGGTCCATGGACAATAAATAAAGCGCCACCTAAGAAAACAAAATCAATTACTTTTCTTATTGCAGAAATATAATTCTTATTTCGGAAAAGAAAAATCTTTGTAATTATTATTGCACTGAAGATTTTAAATATTTTAAGAAACAAGTTTACATTATACATAACTAAAGTGAATAAAATTAAAATACTATGCAATTTTGAAATCTGTTGTCATGAAAAAAAAAAGTGGAGAAGAAACTACAAGTTTTTAAAATTACTTACATTAATAAAGAAAAGTGAGGCTCCCAATTTGGTGAATATTTTCACGAACATCCAAGATAGTGTCATCGCCGATTTCAATAATTTACAAACAGCTAGTATTAATAAACATGATAATGCGACCTGCGCAATATCTGGTGTTTCGGAATCCATCTCTTATAAATCAGTTCTGCAACAATACAAGAAAAAAATAAGATTCTTTGGTTGTTTACCGGTAACAGTCAAGAATATATGAAAACAATAAGATTAACCGGTTGTTCATCGTTAATAAGTTGATTCTAATTTAAACTCCTCAGGCTACTTTGTTCGTTTTTGGGAACAAACAGCAAATACCCGTAGAGTATTTTTTTTTTCGTTTTTTCCATAGAAATCGTTGTCTCCATTACCGTCATAGTTAGAAATATGAAATGAACAGTTTTAGAAAAAAAAATCAAAACTTTATATTCAAATACTGATGTTAACTAAATAATAATTAAAATATGTTCCTCTGTGAAACCAAAGGTTCTGACCACAATAAGAGCAAAAAATAAGAAACTGTATGATTTTTTTATGAATTATTTTTATATGAAACGACAATATAGTGATGTGGCAGTAATGTTGATAGTATATTTGTATTATAAAATATGTATTTTTACGAGTATATCAGCGTTTAAACGAAACAATGTAAGGCGATATATTATTAAAACAATGTTATGTTTGATTTCAAAATTATAATATTTGTAACAATGATATGTTTATTTTTCAAAACAATATTATTTGAGCGTTTTATATTACTTTCAAAAACAGTTTTCAATTTTTTGATACGTTCAGAAATATCACATTTATTTGGATTTTATTGAGAAGCAGAAATGCGCACAATTACTCCGACTTTATGAAATATGACGGTCATTATGCCAGAGGCCTGAAGGGATAAAAATAAAAATATAACTAAAAAACATCATCATGAAACCACCATGAATCACCACATTGTCACTATCTAAAATTGAAAAAATATAAGATTCACTCAAATCGGACACAATATGTAACGTATCATTGTCATTTAAAAGTTATATAATTCTGAATAACGTGTCGATTACCTTGCTGTGAAATCTGTTACGGTGAAATGTGATAAACGCCGATCACATAATAAATGCGATGGAGTAAATGTCAATGATTACATTTAAAAACGTCTACGACATAAAAAAACGACACGGAAAACTTCACTACCGGTGTTGTTTTTGCAACAGGACAATGTGATTTGATTTGATTATATTGCATGATCTCTGCATACGACAGATAAGCAATGTAGCTTGTAGCTTAGAAAACAGTCAGATTTTAATTTTCGCATTTACGCTGATTGTTATTATCATTGTCAAATTATAAGATAAATAATTATAAGACGACTATTATAAGAGTATTATATGAAAAAAAACCAACGATTGTGAATCAAGTCAATCACCAATGTGCCTAAATAATAAAATCTTTAGAATATTTTGTTCATTTTTAACTAAAATAAATGTTGTTGATAAAAATGAAAACTATAAATTTGTTATGTGATATCGGCGGCCACGGAAACCTGCTACCGCTAGCTCTATACGGGAGTACCTACATCGCAACGCTCTCTCTCGCCCCCCGACCCGTTTGCACTGTTTGCAGGCTCCAATACAAATACATGTATGGATCTGTGGGCTCTCATTATACCGATCTCGATTTTGTCTATTCTTTACCAATCCGTAGAACGGAGACTCTTGGGTATATTTCAATCTTCATCACATTATGAGGCCTTCAAACCAATGATCAGCGTCATTTTAAATTTTATGCTTTGAAATGTTCATCATTATTTATTATCAGCGGACAAACTGACAGGTCATGGTTAAAATCGTGCGTTTATTTCGTAAAAACACCAAAAGAGCAAGTATCAAATTTACTCCACCTTAGCTACGTACAAGCTACGTCGGCTTATTTCCAACACGCAAATAATTAATTCAATATGTACTAGTACTTCAATTACTGCTTATTGTAATCTTTCACTTGTAAACAACCAACTTTATTTGGTAGGAAAGGCTTTGTAAGTGCTAATTTTCCCACTAGATGGGGTCGAGACATATTATATCTACATTTGTTCATTGGTCCAGAGCACCTGACCGAAAATCAGAAGGTGCGGGTTCAATTCCCGTCGGCGGCATTTATTTGTACTCGGGAGATACTTTCAATTTGTATGCATATTTCAGGCGACTACTTATTGTTTATAAAAAAATGTTATCCTTTGTGCGATGAATAAAATCCTTGTCTTGTAAACGTTAGTTTATTATTAAAAGTAATTACAGAATGTTTACTAACACTCATTTTAAAACATTTTAATATATAGAATAAGAGTATTCAAGTCAATATTTTTATTTTGTATCTCTGGCAACTTACGGGTATACAAAAAAATTGTTCGCCTGATGTAAATAAACGCACCTCATACATATTAAATACATCAAATCACAAAACCATTTAAAAATATGCCAGGAGATAAATATCGGATTAGTAAAATGGAATTTCGAATATGCGAACAATTAATTAAAAGGGTTGGTTATAAAACAATACTGAATACCATCTGAAACAGACATGTTATGTTTTTCCATATATATATATATATGCAATCGGCGTCACAAAAATCGCACCCATTGCAAAATATTATGAGGCAATAAAGCGATGGTCTCTTTTGAATGTGCAGCGTCGTAGCCACGCCTCCGGATGAAACCACCAGAGTCTTGAAACCATTAGAAAACCCGTAGACTGGCAAATCGGTTTATGTTTAGTTGCTGAGCAATATGATTGCAGCAATGCCACCACTTTAGCAGATTCGTCAGCAGTGGTGTCCATTTTAAGGGGATGGTTTCTAGCGCCAATTACTAATGCATGTCCTCTACAACGTTTGAATAGTGAATGACCTACATTTGACATTTGACCTCTGCTCTTTTTATACCCCAGGAAAATGTCACTTTTTTTTCCCGAAGGTTAAAATTGTTAAGCAATTAATGAACCAATTAAAGGCATTCCACGAATAAACATTAAAAAACAAAGATAGATTAAACATAATCCTTGTGGGACAAACAAAGTCATGTGTTTGACTCTGTCAGTGTGGAGCGAGAGAGACAGATGATAGACATATACATTGTACGTATACATTTTCGAACCGAAACGCGTACCGTACAACGAATTACGGGAAACGAACGAAGCAACTTCAAGCGGCATTTTGCGCCATTTGCGGTTGCTTCATTTCTTTCCCATAAGTTGAGGTTCAGTTCGGCAGTTCGGCTCGCGGATGTATACGGAGCATCACAGTCGATGCAGTAAGTAGAGATAACTCTTACATCTTAGCTCTTAGTTAGTAGACATGTATTCATAATCTTGTACTCGGTTGGTCATGAACGAAGTAATCTATCTCGTCGTATCATTCAAACCAGAACCTACTACAAACCATACATTAACTAAATAACAGTGGATGAGAATCCTAAAATATTTGCTTAATACGTGTTGATTAGTGAAAGTGGTCGTTCGAATTACACTTAATGAATGATTCGCATTTGGGTTAGATGTTTTATTTTTAAATGATCAAAACAAACCTTATTCGTCCGCTATCGGGTTTGGTGAGGTCTTGATAACCGTGCATTACGTTCTGTGCCGTAGACCGTCGCCTAGGGCTATACTAGCACCGGAAATTATATTCTCTTTGACCTGTCAATGTCACATTAAACTACGCGAGAAATATTCTCACTCGGAGTGCGGAAAAGTAGGTACTCCAATCAGATTTTTCGTCTATGAAAACTGAGCAAAAAAAAATCTGAAAAGGAAGATTTAATGACTAAAGCAACGGATGAACTCAGATAAAAGTTTTTAATTATTGAAAATAATTGAGAGCAATATACAAACCTTGGGATATAACATAGGTGCCACGGGTTCAATCATATTGCATCTCCTCTTTGCACAAATAAAATTTTTGGCTTTTTATACGGAAGAAGTAAATTAGTAAGTCAAGTCATCTAGCTTGCATCATTATTTGGGAATTTTTGTTTGTTGTTATCATTAAAATTAAAATAAAACTCTTATATCCAGTATCAATCATTCAATGAGCAGCACCTATAAGTCAAATATCATTTCTACTCTCACTCGATTAATTTTCCAATATATAAAGGAGTTGTCTTTAGTATCAGAATCATTTAATTAAAACACATCCTAGTTGGAAAACTTTAAACATCTTATGACCGTTACCCGGAGGTGTCCAGTACCGGAGAATCAACCTCACTGCAGTTTACCTTCGCGGAACAGAATAATAGGCGATACTTAATTCTTTCCTGGGTCCAGCTACCACTATCCAGCGTATACTTCTCGAGATGCCGGGTAATAAATTTAACCTTAATCGCTTAAGAGCTGAGAAAGCTTTCATTTTAATTGACCAGAATACAAACAGTTGGTAATAATGCTGCAATAAAACTAAACAAACTCTTAATTTAATTGAAAACTACTTCGCACTATTCTCTCCATCTCCGGGAGGTACTAATTTAATGATTCTTTCCATCGGGTTATCGTTAAAGTTTACGGTACTACCTCAGTTAACGAAGTGATTTGTTCCACTCTAGAAATACAATTTATAGGATACGTAAGGACATCAAATTAATTTAATACTGATTTTTTTAATTAGAATACACAAAACGAACAAGTGAATCATTAATACTTTAATCAGATCACGTCAAGAGTCCGAATAACGGGAGGGTATGTATGAGATGATATTATATGAATTTGATATATTCAAGGAGTGTCTGCCAAGACAAAGTTGTGTGGCGGTCTATCTACTCTGCGTACCCCAACTGGGAAATGACGTGATGGTCAGTTATTTAGTTTAATTATTACGAGAAAAATCTGTGGCAAAACTAAATTATTTTTATTTTTTATTTCACTTTCTTAACTTAAAAAAAAGAAAGAAAAAAATATTCAAAATATCATTTATTACCACCTAACTTATATAATCAGGTACATTTAATTTAACTCGCTGATCTTAAGAGCATACGGTGTTGTCTTACATTGTATTCATTCTATTGACTGTTGTTAAGCTATTGAGAAGGAGATTTTATGTGTGCACACCCTCATGGCCAATGTTTTTCACAACTTTCAGTTTTTACTGAATTTGTGTAAAGTTTATTATTTTGTCTTGAATAGTGCTCATATAAATGTGATATTTTAATACATGTTAAAGACTACGCGTACCTACTAGCGACTTAATAAACAATACATTGTCTTTTATAGAAATGCATGTAAAAGCCCAGTTGGACGTAAAATTATCAAATATATAATTAAAAAACAATTTTTTAAATACTGATAAAATATATCAAAATAATGCTTTAATTTTAAAAGTGACATTTTGAAAAAAATCTTATAAAAGCTTGGTTGGGTTTTAGACATTTTCTTCTGCGAAATAAACAAAATAAAGTAAATAAGAAGGGCCTATGGATGTAAGGCAGTAACGCCAGCACCGGAGAACGGAGTCGTGATGTTTTCTTTTAAATATACCGCACAAAAGTCCCAACTGCTCTCAACCGTCTGGAACAAGTGGGACTATGGTACCCCTCATTGGAATATGTTGTAATCCAGAAGATAGTTGGAAGAGAAGGAGTTGAGTAAAGGGTAGATTGGAAAGTATTTTTTCTTGATCTTGCTATTCAAATTTGGTCCTTTACCAGAGCTACCACTCTGGACTAGATCAAGATATTATAGACATAGCTAGCCAACCTATTAAATATTTAAATTTCTTTCACCACATTTACTGAAAATACTGAAGATCGTACGTACATACAAGACAACTAAAAATAAAATAAAATGTGTTTGAAGGGAATAGTTTTGCGAAGAAAGTTTAAAAAAAACTTTCTTCGCCTCTTTAAAAACTTTTTGTATTCATTATGTTTGCTACATGTTTATTTATGTGGAATTTCTAATCGCTATTTGTTTAGCTTTGCATTTTCACACAGCGATGTCTGAACTTGGTAAACATAAAATACTAAAATATGAATACATTTTCTTGTTCTTTAATACACGTCATCTGATTGTATTATTATGACTCCCCCCTCCTTCCACTTCTTCTTTCCAACTGTAATCTATATTTAATTTTTGAGCTCGGAGTATACTTACTCTTGATGAGGTGAACTTCGTTCATGAAACATGTAGTGGATGTATATAATAAAGTGATGTAAACAAAGTTATTTGTGTTTGAAATAAAGTTTAATAAGATTACTTTATTTTAACTATTTCCGTTGTAAATCAATGCATATGTACGCAATTAAATGTGAACATTATATTTATTTATTTATTGGACAATTTGTATAGCGCCGCTTTTGTGAGATATCACCCTAGGGGCGCTATATTGTAATAATCTACTAACCACATATACTCACCCTCTCTCTGTGAATGACCTAATATGTACCTATTAAATGTAACTGTTGTTAGTATCAATTAAACTGGGCGAAGCCCAACCAAGTGCCGCCCGCAGGGCCTAGCGGCAAAAAACCTGCGGAGCAGGTTTTTAACTGCTAGTTGAAATAACTGTAACAATAAATATTTTGGAATGGTAAGACAATATTTCTAATACATTAGGTTTACCTAATAATACAATTACAATTGGTATTATTTTACTAAGGGCCTCCTTTATGACAGTAAAAAGGTGTATAATAAAATAAATATAATAAAATAAATTACAAGCTAAACGAGTATCTTTTTTAAAAACTCCCCTTCATCAACAATATTTTTATACAATATTGAGAAAGTCTATTTGCGTGATCTGAAATGCAGCATATTTCTTTACCCTAGCTAAATGTATATACCTTCATAACCCTATCTTGTGCACAAAACGTTATTTTTCATGATAACGATAACGATTTACAATTAAAAATCGTTGAAAGTGAAACGGTTTCATGTCATGCTTTTTTTGCGTATACTTACTTAACATATTTTAACCAACAGACCACAAATATTTCTTAATTTTACCATTGAAGAGATTTTTTTTTTTTTTTAAAAAGAAAGACTAACATTCCCGGGTTACGAATAACCTGACTCACTTTACTCACTTTGTCTTTATTCTATGCATATTCAGTGGCAACGAGTCAATTTTTCACTCATGGCCCAATAGCAATATCTCTTGTACCTTCCGATATAAGTTATTAATTGTAGAACGCTTATGTTTTAGAAAGTTTTCGTTTAGAAAGAACAAATACGTGTAACCCTTTCGCGCTTGAAAGTATTGCAAGCACTTACACAACGTTTGGTCATTCAACAACGATTGAGTAGTATAACGAACGTAGTTGTTATCTGTTAGAGTAAGTAGCTTTTGTAAGTAAATTTTTAAATTGACTATTTGACGGTACACGCTGTACTGGATAGTACCATGACATACATAATAATGTATTACCTTACCCTTATTAAATAAATTTAACAATTAAATATATTTTAGAGTCCTTGCCTAAAATGATTCTTAAAACCTTCAAGGACAATGTTGAAAATGTTGAGAGACCTAGAGACATCTTATAGAACTACCATACTTCTTGGGCCAGAACGTGAGTAAGTCGCGATGTCAAGCAGGCGGTAGTTGTACGGTACGAACAATTTATAGGATTCCTGGAGGTATACGCTGTCAATAAAATCTATTATTTTTTATGCTGTTTCTGTAAGGGCCCCATTCCACCTAGACATTCGTAGCAAGTTCCAGAAAGCAAATCCATGTGATGCATAAATCGCGGGTACATTTTTAACTATGTATTTTTGGTGGCATGGGGCCAAACAGCAGAAGCTTATTCTGGTTTTGATCGTATGATTCAGTTAAATATCGATGTCATTGCTTCGGGCTTGGAAAATGGTTCAGTTGTTCTTATCGCAGATCCAAGAAATTTGTAACACGATGATGCCTAATCCACTTTTATCTGAAATAGTAAGTTTGCGATTGAGTTTTTAATAGCATATATGTTATAGTTGCGATTGAATTTGTAATAGCATATAGCATAATATGCATATATGTGTAGCGGTACGCAACTACTTCATTCGAACGAAATTCTAGATCTCGATTTTTCCAAACAAGCTTCTTGGATGTTCTTTTATTTATTAAATTTGTTTGGAAAATTCTACATAGCAACCAAATTGTTCCAGAAGCTTCTTCACCTTTTTTAAAAAGCGACAGTATGAAGAATCTAATCAGTCAGTCATCAATCTGCCATCAGTTAACAAGGTGCTCAACGAGTGATAATCCGCGCACCTCACTTGTGCAAAGGACATTCTTCCCGGCTCTCATCATGGACTCCATCGGGATATCATCATAGCGCTTTGGCCCAGATCGCCGTTTCTGGCCAACGCTACATGGATTACAGCGCCCTGGTTCCAGCGTCTCTGACCAGCGCTTCATCCACGCTCCATGACCACCACGAGGACACGCAGCATCCTCACTGGTCTACCAGCTCCCCCTTCAACCGCCTACAAGGTCCACCGTACCTTCGGCCTTCCCGTCAGCACTGGAGTACTGATTGCCAAGATCGCCAGTGCCTGACATACAACGAGTCCGGTCACCAGCGCCCGGCGTCGACTCACAGACCCGCGCTTGACCTGCCATCACCGCCTGCATCCGGAGGATACTACATCTGTCCTACGTCATCTCATCACGGCTACCTGATTCACAAATAAACACTCTGACCTTCACAACAACATCTTTCATTCCGTGCCTCCTCACCAGATCCCCAAATATGTAATAGTTACATATTTTTTTAACTTGAAGAAAAAAATATTCTCCTCGGTCCATGAAGTTATTGAGCCTAAATAAAGTTGAAATTTAATACAATCTTGCAAAAAAAGCAAGTAGTACTTTGAATAGCAGAGGTCCCGAGTTTGACCCCTGAAGTATTCCTGAAAATGCTGGGAATTTACTAGAAACGTGACCGCCGATGCATCGTAAAAAATACATCATTAAAATACATCATAAAACCTTAAATAGATATTGGAGCATATTCTTTTAATCTTTTTTGATAGTACCTGCGACACATTTCGTGATCTACGCTGTGGTTGATATTGTGCATCCTATCTTTTTGGTACTTTATGTGAGCGTTCGAGGAGATTGGATCCAATTTATGGCTTTTTTTTTAAATTTAAAATTTAAAATGAGTTAAAAATTTGCCATTTGAATGCTGTATTAAAAAAATTAAACTTATACAGTGTTTTGTTATTTGACGTAAGGGACTTCTGGAAAAAGTTTAAAAATAATTTATAATAATCTTATAATTTATAATCTTAAGGGCATAATAAAACATAAGTTTGCCCAGGAACTGGCGATGCCTATGTGGGATTTTTAAATATTATACATATATGCATACTATTGTACTATATTTTTTGTTAATTGTATAATTTTTTTATAGTTCTTTCTTTTTTACTTTATATAAAATTTTCTATATTTATATTTATATAACAAAAAATTTATTAATAAATAAAAAAAAATATTCTCCAACATCACTGAAATCATAATTCTTTCCCCGTTTCAGGAATTTAATTATGTGTTTGATTTACAGCAGGCCCGATACATTGACTGAATCTCATTTATATCTCTTAGCCAGCAATTTTTCTTAACGGTCTCATTAATTGGCAGTAAAATATTTACGGGCCATAAAGCTGTAATGTAAAACTATTCCGCCTATCGAGATACTGCAGCGCCACGGAAATGTTACTGGAGGGACGTGTACAGTGTACACTCTTCCAGAGCGCTTCTCCGCCATCATATGAGAGGCTTATGGTGCAGACTACGCAAACCAAGTAACAAAATCATCACTGCCATGGTTGCCTGGATGGAGTCCCCTCTGTTGGCCCTCTGGAGACGGGAGATGTCGAAATATCCTCCATGAACGGCTGCTTACACTCATTTTTGTGTTTATATATTATCTTTTTTCACTCAAATTCCGCTTTTTGTGACTATCGGAATCACCTGTGTATTATTATTACTCTTTTTAGGGGGTATTTCACTATGTCGGGCTAAATATCTGACTAGCTAGCCGTTGGCTGGCTTTAAAGATCAGAATAACTTCGTTATTCAACGGCGACCGTTTTTCCATTGTTGTCGAGCTTCCGGATAGATAACACTCGAAATAGTCTGGCAACATCGAAAAATGTTTGCAGTTACCCCATCTACTGCAACGCCTGTCATGTTTTGCCGCAATGTCTATGGAATGCTAGCGTCAACGGCAATTGATCTGTGGTCAACGCCGTCATCCAGTTTCCCGCCATAGTCCGCACACCGCAAAGTGTGCATTTTTTTGGTTATGTTATGTTGATTATCAGGTCATTTTAGATAGATTCGTGTCGAATTAATATATTGTTTCTTATTTTGAACACAATCAAATAATTCAGGATGGATCATACAAGCATTCAAATTCATTCGAGCTCTTAAAACTCGCGGCCTTCGCATCGCCGCCCTTTCACCTGCTTCTGTAAATCAAAAACCTCGGTACCCATAATAATTCGCAACAAAATTCGACTCACTTTTCCGTTGTCAAACTCGGAATGTTTTGACGCCATCTTTGATTCGAGGAATAGCGCCTAACGTGAGGTTCGTGCACTGATTAGTCAAATCGAACTTTAACCCGAGCGTTAGCGTTATTCAGATATAATGAAAACGAAAAAATGACTAATCCGCGGTTTAGTGCTTAGTCAAAACATAATCAGAGATAGTGAAATACCCCCTTAGTCTATTTATGTATATTATTTAAAATATGGAATGTCTTGCATTGCACTACACCTGCATACATTCTGGAATATAATGAAATCTTATTATTATTAAACATATTATTAACAGTTTCTACTCAATAAAATTTGCGATGCTTGACTTATTTGCAATGAAAGGATCATTGAATTATTTATCGCAGTTTGACGTAAGCAACAAAGAACACCTATACCAGATGAATTATTTAAAAATGGAAAGCAATTATTCATTTCTTTGTTTAAGGCGAATCTTAATGCCAAATCACTATTTTGATTAATCTTTATAACGAGTTGGTGTACATTATGAATACCAATAAAATAAATATGCATTAGATAAATTGAAGGTTTGCCTATCGTTTTGCTTGAGTAGAATACAAATAAAAAAATAAATTACTCAATCAAAAATATAAATGTAAATTACAAAAAAATATATTTTTTCAATATAAATGTATGAACGCATAAAGGAAACAACTTTAAAAAATAAAGTATTATAGCTAAGATTATTTGTGACAGTTTAACTTGATTAACTTTTTTGTTTTCTTATAAAATCATTTACAAGATAAATAAAAACCGGTTTTGTGCTTAAAATCGAACGTTTCTAGACTCCGTTTGTCAAGCGATTTTAATGCCTATTACCTACAATATAAGGTTTGCCAAGAATATACACATTTTGGCTTGTAGCTTCCTCTTAATAAATATTTCAAAGTCCAGCGCCATGAAAGCCAACGTCTCTAAAACGAAACTGAATAACTAAATCCCAAAATAATTTATGAAAATTTTTCATATATATTATGTCCAGTTGACAAAATATTATTATAAACAGTTATCAAACTACAATTTTACATATTTGTAATAAGCATTTACTTTGTGGCTCGTCATAATTTACAATAAAAGATATAAATTTATTTTAGACCACTTTAATTTTAATTGTACTCTACCGGTTTCGGAAGCACCCTTCCTTCGCCAGGAGAATATTAAAACTAACCTATTACACAAAACGCTAGTATACACGCTAGTATATTGAATAACCAAATTAATTTATCGTTTACGCTAGTATATTGAATAACCAAATTAATCTATCGTTTAGTCCCATTCTAGATATATTTCCAGTAAACCGCTCTGTTATTGCTGGAATTCCCCCAATTACCCGACCCCCTTTGTCAACCTCCCACCCAAACACTTAAATTATATTTTTTGTGTATATATCTGTCAACATTTTGTATCATAGGTTAGTTTTAATATTCTCCTGACGAAGGAAGGGTGCTTCCGAAACCGGTAGAGTACAATTAAAATTAAAGTGGTCTAAAACAAATTTATATCTTTTACTGTACAATTTTACATTTGATAAAAATAATGATTTATGCATTATTCATTATTTTGTATTTCTCATTTTACTCACCGGTCAGTGACCGAGCTGGCATTGCGTCTGGGTGCCACCCTGGTTTCGTAAGTTCAATTCATCGGCTTGCTAAGTCCTCCATCACGACACAACAACATTTCAAACTGTAGTGGTAGTGGGAGATTTTCAAATTTTGTCAGGTTATTCGTAACCCAAGAATGTTTTTTTTTTTTTTTTTTACTTTTAGGCATTTTGTAAAGTATAATTTACATTAATACCAATGTCTATTAATTTTATGGCCTATTGAACAGCACCTAAAGAGTTATATAAATTGTATTAAAACGGGAGATTTGGCCAAATATGTCGTCGATTGGAGGACTTGATCTTATTTTAGCTCTCTTGAACATTATAGAGAACAACATATGGACCATTCTGGCATGTATGACTGCCGATGTATGTAAAAATATGTATGAAGGTAACCAGCATTTCGGTAATTGTTAGTTCGGTAATAGTTAATTTTGGATAATGTATGGATCACCAAGAATTGAAACATAACATGCGGGATGTTAAGAGACTTACTTGACTCGGGTGATTTATATATATATTTTTTTTCAGTAAACACAGAAAGTCAGTAGGTATCGATGAGATGTGAGGGTCGATGGATGAGCGGTATCTGTTAAGTGACGACAAGTTCTTGCACAGCAAGATGGACAAAACAGAGCAAGTCCATACTATATATACAGACTTTTGTACTTTTTTTGACTTTCAATCGCCTAATACCTCAATTCTTTTGAAAAAGCTCCTCCTACTTCATATACATGGTGACCTGCTTAGATGGATTAAATCTTACATTAGTAACCGTAATCAGGTAATCTTAATCAACGGTATCTTCTCAAAAACTATCGAGGTAAAATCTGATGCCCCACGTACGTCCGCTATTGTTTAAAATTTATATAAGTGATATTGGATTACGTTTTCGAAATTCCAAAAATGAACTTTATCCCGAGACATGAAAAGATTCAAAGTTTTTCGGTCTCTTTCTGACTGCGAAGCGTTACAAAGTGACCTGAATAGGCTTTGCAAGTATTACAAAGTTAACTGTTTATATATCAACCTTTTTAAATTTTACACTTTGACATTCACCAGAAATAAATACGTAATTAAGTACTCCTATTCAGTGAACAATGAACCTCTCATCTCTAAAAAGGAATGTAAAAAGCTCAGCGTTTACCTTGATAGCAAACTTATATTTAATAAACACATTGACTCAATCGTTAACAGGTCGTATAAAATTCTTGCTTTCATGCTACGTGTAATTAAAGTATTCAGTAATCCGCGTACAGTCGTAATGTTATATTTCGCATTAGTCAGAAGTGCAATAAAATATGCATCACCAATTTGGAATCCACAGTAAAAACTTTACAGAAATAGTATAGGACGTATCCAAAACAAATTTATAAAATATTATACCTCCAAATTTAACAATAAATTTGATTGTATATTTGAAGCTTTGCAGCAAAGGCGAGTAGTAGCTGACATAATATTTATACCTACATAGAATTTTAAATAATAACATAGACTATACTAAGCTTCTGTCCGTTAATAATTTTAACTAACCTTTGAGACGTACACGACATAAAGTGCAATTCCACACGCTTACCGAGCTCTTCATACTCTAAATGATATTTGTCTAAACTCAAACATTGACATGTTTTCAGATTTACTGCCCAAACTCAAACGTGGCATCATGTCAATTATATAAACTTTTCAATGCGCATACATACAGACACACACACACACAAACAAACACTCACACATACATTACACACACACACATACCTATATACTACACACGTCACCTGGTAATTAACATACCAATTAGCAGAAATTTCAAAGAAACATATCATAGTTACCCAACATGAAAAATCTAATTCCTGGATATTGTTTTATTAGTTTAAATTATGTTCTGTTTGTTTCTACAATATACAATAAAATAACGGTTGTTAAATTAATAGATGCACCTGCCTTACTTCAAACATAGATTCCTGAGTGTATCGAACATGAAAAATTATTTTATTGCATTTAATATCAATTGCGGCTAAAGTTGCACACCTGCAAGTTTGATGACCCTTTTTGCAAATCATAATATTTTCCAGTTGAAAAATGCATCAATCTGTTACTAGGCGGCAAAAAGACTAGATCAAACATGAAACAGTTCGATAACCCTATTTTCTAAAGCAAAATTAAAATATTGACAAAGCCAGTCGCTAGGCAAAATATTATTTGCACCAAAATACCTGCCTTAAAACGTAAACATGTTTTTGCAAGCTGACGTCACACAAACGCTTGTAGGAGACATTATAAATAAGCCAAAAAATAAAATATTGGCGGGCTTTCAAGAATTACCACGAGTGGACGGAACACCTCCAGTTACAACGCGATCTGTTATAATTTAAAATTACTTATTCCTGGGCGTCATTGTATGCCGGGCGCCGGCCCGTATAATTAAATTACCATGCCGCCTCTGAATTCCTGCTGGCTACCGACTGAACTGGCCAAGGCTGTTGATTGCCTAAAAACTGGCCAATTTCTGCTGCTGCCGATTGCTAGCCATTGATGCTGAAAACCTAAAGGCCGGCCAATACTTCCTGGCTACCAACTGAATAATCCATTGATTCTGACAACTTAGAGGCTGGCCAATTCTTCCTGTCTACCAACTGAATAAGTCATTGAAGCTGAAAACCTAGAGCCTGGCCAATTCTTCCTGGTTACCAACTGAATTAGCCATTGATGCTGAAAATCTAGAAACCGGCCAATTTTTCCTGGCTACCAACTGAATTAGCCATTGATGCTGACAACCTAGAGGCCGGCCAATTCTTCCTGGCTACCAACTGAATTAGCCATTGATGCTGAAAATTTAGAAGCTGGCCAATTCTTCCTGGCTACCAACTAAATTAACCATTGATGCTGACAACCTAGAGGCCGGCCAATTCTTCCTGGCTACCAACTGAATTAGCCATTGATGCTGAAAATTTAGAGGCTGGCCAATTCTTCCTGGCTACCGACTGAATAAGCCATTGATGCTGACAATCTAGAGGCCAGTTAATTCTTCCTGGCTAACATCTGAATTAGCCATTGATGCTGAAAACCTAGAGGCTGGCAAATTATTCCTGGCTACCGACTGAATTAGCCATTGATGCTGACAATCTAGAGGCTGGCAGATTCCTGCTGGCTACCAATTGAACTGGCTACTGCTGCAGCAGTCGCCTACGCCATTTGCTGTATCGTATGGCGCGATGATGCACAATGTGCTCCAATCTGAAATTATCGCTGAAAGAATTCCGATTGTCTCAGTTTTCTATCTGTGTATTCAAACCCAGTTGTATTGAAATACATATAACTATTTCTTTTGAATTGAGTTGGCTGTAAGAAATAGGAAATACCTATAAGCTACACCCCTTTGTACGTTCTGTATACCAGTACAACACTTTTAATTAAAATGTGAATTTTGATTTGAATCGTCTTTCTTTTATGATAGTTTGGATAGAAAACCTCACGGTGTTTTACTTAAATCTTTACCCAGGTTGAGGGCTGATGTGAGCCGGTGCTTATTATTTACAGTCTTTTCTTGTGCAGGCAAACACGTCCTATACACTGAGCTTAATAGTATCTACAAAATGTGAATGGCATTTTGTCTCCGGTGACTTTTTTATCCTCATAAAACATATAAAAGTCAATAGATATTGAACAGTTAATTAGTATCAACACGTGAAATATTATTGTTGCTTATTGCATTAGAAAAAAGAATAAAAAAGCAACGGAAAAAGTCAGCGAATTAAAAAGGTAAAGAACTAAACAAAAAAACAAAACTTTTTTAGAGGTAATAGGTTTTTTTTCCAAACATGTAGCAGAAAAATAAAAGAAATTATTTTATTGAATAAAATTTTATTTATCAAAATTATTTTTATATCAAGAATCCATCGAATATCTTCTTCTAATTAAATTTGTAAGAATCCATTAGTGGCCCTGTCATCAGAAGCCGAAAAGGGGTGTTTTAAAATAATTCTGGTGTAGTTCTGATTTATTCCACTTTTGTGTGCTTCAAGGTACTGGTTACGAATCCGAATTTTGCCACAAAAAAAAGATTGGAATTTGAATTTGACTAATGGATCAAATCCATGACTTATCATTTAGATTGAAGTTGTGAAATATTCTGATATCTTATCCAAAAGTGATTTGCTTAATCTTCTTCCCACGTCCGTGTATAAAAACTGAAAAAACAAGAAAATTATGTTTATTTGCCACAAAATCAATAACCTTATAAATGTAATATTGACCATATTCTGTTAACGTTGCAGTGCTTTTAGCTTTTCATTTAATCTTAATTGACTAACCCAGACCCGTGAAAAATTACGGGAACATGATAACATTAAGGATAGTCTTAATTCCCAACAAATCAGTTTAAATTTTGAAATTGGCAATCAAATTAATTTTTTGTCATAAATATATTATATTATAGGTAAGTACTTATCTCTACCCGTATATTAAGTTAAATTCAAAAATTAAATTAAAGTCAAAGCAAAGGTTTAGTTGTTCATTGATCCGGAGATAAAGAGTCACAATCAAAATCAGTTATGAGAAATCTATTGAATAAGGTGTCATTATAATAAATTTTATGAAAATTTTAATTACAAGAATTTGTAATTAAAATTTTCACCACATTTGATCGTAAGTGATTATTGAGCAGTCAGTGGCCGAGTTGGTATCGCGTTTGAGTTACACGCAGACACGGTGTATTCAATTCCTCCATCACAACACAAGCATTATTTTACTGGGGTCGTAGTAGGAATTTTTCAAATTACGTCAGGTTATTCGTAACCCGCAAATGTTTGTCTTTATTTTTAAAAAAAGATAAAGAAAAGAAAAATTATATGATTTTAAAAGAAGTCAATTTTTTTCGATCGTTAAGATGAAATAACTACATTAATATCTAATTATTACATGTATTGAATATTTTACCGCAAGCAAGATGAATGCTACTACGGATTGTATTAAAATGTGTTTTTGGTCCACATTATTCTTTCTAATCAGAAAGATTGATCCTAAAAATATCATCTACCATCTTATGTCAATCGGTATCCAGGAATATGAAAGCATAAAAAGAAACAAGGAGCAAAAACAATAAAGGATGACTTGTCAATAAAAAATACTAGTGGGATAAGATTTTTTTTATCGTCGTTTAAGACGAAACGCGGGCGCCGTGGTATTTTAATACTTATACGACAATAATAATATACCTTAATAAAATCGTCGATATTTAGTTTCTGTACTCCCCTGTTTTTTCTTTCAAAACTTGATCGATTTTGAAAATATTTTTTTCGCCAACTATAATAAGAAAATATTCTGTATGTACATTTTTCTTTTTAGAAATTCACTGTCGAATTTGTAGACTGAACATCTTTGGTGACATTCAAACCAGAGGCTGTTCGTGACTTTTGGGTTACTAGAGTACTAATATTACAAAATATGGAATCATTGATGTTGTTGTAGCTGAAAACGATTTTACATTTTCAGGAAATCTATGAAGCTAAACTGAATTTCGTGCAAAAAAATCAATTTCAGCTACAACAACATCAGAAATGCCATTTTTAATAATATTAGTACATTCAAAAGTCAAGAGCCGCCTATGTTTCAAACTAGGCAATTTATCGGGGGATTTTTGGAGGGTCCTATCTCCTATAAGAAGTAACTTATAAAAAAAGTAAACCGTTGGGAAATGCCTGAGATAGGTAGATATATAACATTAAAAATATTTGCACTAGTGTCAAAATCCAGGAAGAAAATAGAGGAATACGTCTGTATCGTTTATTTTCCCTTTATCAAATACAAAACATAGTACGTGATAGTTACAGTCTCCAAAATGAACCTCTTAATATCTTATAATGCTGCGTACAAACAGGACAAAAAGCCGCGAGCAGTTGCTTCGTTTCTTTTCCATAATTTGAATTTCGGATTTGCAATTTTTTCCCTATTTTTACGCGGCATAAGGTTATTTGATGAAAAAACACGTGATCTTCAATGTGTACTAAAGTATGGACTCAAAAAATAAATATTGTAACTTATGTTTATGTTCCCCAGTGCATAGTATGTTTCCCGTCAATCAAATACGTACACATTTACAACAAAACATTTTCAGGGTGGAAGTACCAACATAATTAAGGAGGTGATTCTATATGATGGTAAATGTTAATACAAAATAATTTACTTTTTCATATTACATTGTGTTTTTCGTACAAAAAAATATTTTTACCTTGGAGATTTTGTTTTCCACACAAATAATTCAATTTTTTACCTTAAAACGTTGGAGTATTCAGTAATTTTTATTCTGACCATCTAGTATGTAGAAACACCTCCCGAAGTCAATACATTTTAACCACGGAAACTGTGTATAATTTTTGCTAGCAACCAATTGCATTGTGTTAAAAAATCAGTAATGTTTTTCTGACAATGGAAGCAGTTTTCTTTAAATAAATTACCCTACCTCTCTCAAATTTTCGTACCATGGAAAGGTCCATGGTCAATAAACAAATCGCCACCTAAGAAAACGTAATCAATTACTTGTCTTATTGCAGAAATATAATCATTATTTCGGAAAAAAAATCTTTGTTATAATTATTCCACTGAAGATTTTAAGTATTTTAAGAAACAAGTTGACATTATACATAACTATAGTTGATATAACTAAAGTGAATGAAATAAAAATACTGTGAAATTTTAAAATCTTTTTTCATGATAACAATAGTGGTTAAGAAATTACATGTTTTTAAAATTACTTACATTAATAAAGACAAGTAGGGCTACCATTTTGGTTGAGATTTTCACGAGCATCGAATATAGTGTCTCAGCCGATACCAATAATTTACTAATAGCTAGTATTGATAGAAATGATAATGCGAGCTGAGCAATATCTGGTATTTCGAAACTCATCTTTTATAAATCAGTTCTGCAAAAACATATGAAACAATCAGATTCACCGGTTGTTCACCGGTAATGGTCAAAAATATATAAAAACAATAAGATTAACCGGTTGTTCACTGGTAATGGTCAAAAATATATAAAAAACAATAAGATAAACCGGTTGTTTACCGGTAATGGTCAAAAATATATAAAAACAATAAGATTAACCGGTTGTTCACCGGTAATGGTCAAAAATATATAAAAACAATAAGATTAACCGGTTGTTCACCGGTAATGGTCAAAAATATATAAAAACAATAAGATTAACCGGTTGTTCACCGGCAATGGTCAAAAATATATAAAAACAATAAGATTAACCGGTTGTTCACCGGTAATGGTCAAAAATATATAAAAACAATAAGATTAACCGGTTGTTCTCCGGTAATTGTCAAAAATATATAAAAACAATAAGATTAACCGGTTGTTCACCGGTAATGGTCAAAAATATATTAAAATAAACAATAAGATTAACCGGTTGTTCACCGGTAATGGTCAAAAATATATAAAAACAATAAGATTAACCGGTTGTTCATCCGGTAAAGGGAAAAAATAATAAAAAAGTGGATTCTAGTTTTAACTTCTAAGTCTACTTTGTTCGGTTGTGTGAACAAACAGCTAAAACTCGCAGAGTAATTTTTTTTAATTTTTCTCCCTTACCGTCCTAGTAAGAAATATGAACTGAACAGTGTTGTAAAGAAAAAAATACATAAATTTTATATTGACATCATAATTAAAATGTGCACACCTATGAAACCAAAGATTCCGACCACAATTGGAGAAAAAATTATGAAACGTGAAATTTGAATTTTTTATCAATTATTTTGATATGGAGACGATAAAAAAATGAGGTGGCAGTAATGTTTATAATACATTTGGCTTATAAAAATATATTCTTATGTCAGCGTTTAGACGAAAAAATGTAAGGCAAGCTATTTTTAAAACTATGTTATGTTTGATTTCGTTATTATAATATTAGTATAATCGAAATTATGTATTTTTATATGTTTATTTTTCAAACAATATTTTTAGGCGTTTTATATCACCTTTCAAAAAGATTTTTCAATAATTTTATATCTTCAAAAGTTAAGAAATATGACAGTCAATGTGCCAGAGGCCGCAAGGGTTTAAAGCGTTTTGACAAATCATCATTACAAAATTTCACCACATTGTCAGTATCAAAAATAGAAAAAAAATAAGATTCGCTCTTAATAAATATTAAGAATCGAACACAATCTTCATTTAAATATGTAGCGATGCTACGAGAATATTCTGGAACTATTGCCAATGCAAAACGCATTGTAGCGGGAACACTTTAGACGCAATGCAAGCGTTTGGCGTTTCTACCTATAAGGTCTGAATATTCTGAATGAGGCGCGTCAAGATGTACTTAGTCAGTCATTAATTAGCAGTTTTACGAGTGACCAAGCTGCGAGCTCAGCCACCGTTTGCTGCGTACTGAGGAGTCGGCCGCTATGGCCGGTTCCCTCCGCGTCACGCCGCGCCGCGCCGCTATAGGACCTTATCTACTTACACCCGGCTCTGCACGGACTACAAATCAATATGGACTTCTCGGGATCACATCAGCGCTCTGGTCCCCTTTATCATTCCTGGCCAGCGCAGACCTCACGTCTCTAGACCCTGCGACAACTTCGCCGGCCTGCGCCGCCACCGCGTGGCATATTCGCCGGCCTGCATCTCCCGTTCATCTGCCAACCAGGTCTGAACACATTCACGAGACCGGTCTCCACCAACGCGGTGTCGACTCTCTGACCACCGCCTCGACCGATCCATCGCCGTCATCGCCGCCTTCACTCGGTGTCATCGTCATCGGTCCAGAGTCATATCCCAACTGAGCAATTCTACTGACTCAGAATAAACGCTATGACACAACACAACCAGATCCCCAAAAATACCCCAAACTAGGCAAATGCCCATATTATGGTGATACGAGTAACATAAATAATAATAATTCTCAATAATATGTCGATTACCTTGCTGTGAACGCAATGAACGGTTAAATGTGATAAACGCCGATAACATAATAAATTCAATTGACTAAATGTCAATGATTACATTTAAAAATTCACTTCCGGTGTTATTTTTGCAGCACAGCAGTGAGATATGATTTGATTAGGTCTGTATCTGCGGTTTGAACACACTGCAATGAGTGGCGAGGAAAAACATTGCATGTAGATTGTAGGTTTCATTAACTTTTTTATAAGTTAGGCAGTAGTCCCATGGGTCAGTAAAGAATCTACAAAAACCGAGTGATGTAAATACCCGAACAATATTGCGCAATGTATATTAAGGGCGGAACGAAATTTTTTTTTTCTAATTTTGATTTTGAATAGTTGTATTAAATTGCCAATTGCCATCAATTACCTCAATTAAAAATATAAAAAATATCAGACAACGGTAAGAGTCCCCGCCGAGACATCGAACATTTACAAAACCGACAGTTTAGGGGCTATTTGCGCGGCCTACAAAATAGTACAGAATTTATTAAAATAGGTTTATTTTAATTAATAACATATTCAAATAACGTTAACTAGCTATTGCATTAAAATATTTTTTTATTTTAATATACTTTGGCGCTGTGACAGAAGAGCAAAGTGCGGGACGAAGCGGGGGGCGGCACCTGACAATCTACGAAAAGCAGTATTTTGTTTAAACTAGTGTCGATAATTGTCTCAAGGTGAAAGGTCACGCGTCAATTATATTCATTAGTACTTATTGATAAACGTTTTTTTAAGTGAATTAACATGAATTCTAGAAGACAAAATTTAAAATGTCCGATATTTGGTGTAAGTGCAGAGTTGAAAGAGAATATCCTACCTACGTATGAAAAAGTGATGAAATTCTACGAATGGGTTCGACAAGACTTAAAAATAAGGAATAACACAACAAAAAAACCTACGTTTTTGGAAATTGCCGAAATAGTTTGAACGAAAATTGAAGAACTGTGGATAAAATCTTCTATTCCAATTGTCATACACAAAAGAATCTTACAGTTACTAAAAAGTTATCACTCGAAGTGTTATAATTTGAAAAAGTCTTCTAAGAAACTTAAGGAAGAAAAGTTAGAATAGTTCAGAGTACAAAATAGAAAGATTTCTGACATAGCTGCAAGTTAATGTCAAGAATTTGTAAACTGTACTTGTTTGAGAGAAAAAAAAGTGCCAAACGAGGAACAAATGTTTGTAGAAGACCAACGCACTAACTGACTAATGGCTTTAGGAAGAACGGATATTATCCAGAGTAAAGAATTGCTGAATAGAAGATTACGTACTCTCAAACAAGAAATGAGGCATAATAGATAGGATGAAACTAAGAAGAATAAGACAGAATGAGACGCGAGCAAATTTTAACCGAAGAAAGAGTAACAGAAATTTCTTTATTATATTTCTATGGAAGGAAAGAAAAGATGGCCAAAACTGTTTTACAAAGATCGAAAAGGCTTAGAATGATTGTACAAGAGGAATATATTTCGATTATAAAAGAACCAGGTACTGTTTATGTTGGGTATGGGGTTCCAACATCGGGCAGTGCAAGAAATATTGAAAGACCTATCGACAGATTTTTAACGACTGAAAAGATATCACTAGATGGTTTAATGACTGTTGGCTGTGATGGAACAAATACAAATACAGGGAAAGTGGGAGGCGTGATTCGTTTTTTTGGAAAACAGACTATATCGACCATTGCAATGGATAATTTATCTCTTACACGCCAATGACTTACCATTGAGGCATTTGTTTACCTATTTGGATGGCCCTTACTGCAGGACCTAAATCATTTGCAGGTTAAATTGGTAAAGCATTAGAGATATGTAAGACGCTGCCGTTGGCCAACTTTGAGAAGATAGAAGGTAAACTACCTCCACAAATATCCACAGATCTCAGTACAGACCAGAAATATTTACAAGAAATTACTACTGCTGTCATAAATGGATCCTGGTCTTCTGATTTATTACAGAGAAGCCCAGGTAAACTACCCCATGCCCGCTGGTTGACAAAAGCTAATCGCATACTGCATTTGTATATTTCTACAGAAAATCCACAACAAAATCTTGTAATTTTAGCAACGTTTATCATATAATCATACGCTCCTGTCTGGTTTGCTATCAAAACACATTCATCTTGCAAAGATGGTTGAAATCATTTATGAAAGCTCATTAACAGCACTAGATATTTGTCCAACGAGTTGTTAGCGAAAAAGGACCCTGTTATAATTCGAAACAATTACTTTGCTCATCCAGAAAACTTGTTGTTGAGTATGATAACAGAATCACATACTCACAAAAGAGAACTCGCTGCAAGACGCATTTTAAATGCTCGTCAAGTTAATAAAAATTCTGTTTCGCGCATGTTTGAGGTGCCAAAAGTGGACTTAAATGCATGTTCTTACATAGACATGATTGACTGGCAACAAAATATATATGAACCCTCAATACTGATGAATATTTCCGATGAGCAGTTACAAGATCTTATTGAAAATGGGGAAGATATTGGAGTTTATGAGACTGCCTTGCCACACCCAGGCTTTGGAAAGATATGTAAAAGTTGTGACAGAAGCAGCTCTAAATGTATTCGACAAGACAAGACTAGAGGGATTTATAAAATCTAAATTATTGTCTCGAAAACTCATGCCAAAGTTTGGGCCGAAAAAGGATTTTTGCTATAAAAATGGTTTTATTCATACCATTATAACTTTCTGAATCTGTGTTTACATTTGAAAAAAATGTTTTTATTAATTAAAATATACTTTTATTTTATCATTTAATGCATAATATATTATATTTACTTATTATTTTGTTTATAGGGTGTTTAATACAAAACGTCCATAAAACCTTAAAAAATAAAATTTCAAGTCTATGGCGGGACGTCAAGCTGTCGAGCTAGAACTTCCAAATTGATAAGCGTTATTTAGAATTACATAAAGCAACTTTTCCCTGGTATTCCAATTCGAATTTCGAAAAAAAAAAAATTTCATATAAAAGTGTTCCACCCTAATGTATATGGCATGATCTCTGCACACGACAGCTAAGCTGTATGTAGTTTGTAGCTTAGAAAACTGTAAAAAAAAATTGAAGAAAATACGTAATTTTGAAAATGCATCTCATGTATTTAGAAAATCTTTAATAAAACAGTTACTACGCTTTTTATATCGTTTAAACAATAAAAAAGATAATAAGAATTCCGAGAAAATAATTTTTAAAATTGCATTTTGCATTCATTGTTTGCGCAATATAAACCTTAATTTTTTAGAATTATTTCGACCAAAACATGCATTTATGTTATTAAAAAACATCACTTTATTGGAATTCTTATAATTAAATTAAATTAAAAAATAAATAGATAGAAATAATCTTACATTTTCAAGACGGGAAATTCATGTGTCAGTCTGACAAAATGCGACGTTGTCAGCTCTTTCACAACCTAGTTATAGATCTTTTTTATCAGTTAGGACCACAGACATAGGAATTAATAGACGAGAAGATAAAGGCGAGGGGTAAAATCAACTGTTGAAGAACGAAGGGAGTGAAGATGACTGTGATTCGTCAATAAATCAATCTGACAGTAAATAGGCATCTCGCATTATAATATCACCATTTACTTCTTAAAAGTAAAATCTGCTTTGAATGAATAGACATTTTTACATGGGAGCGCAAATTACTCGCCACGTTATGAACAAATTTGCGAAGTCCAAATTCGGCAAAGTAAGGCAGCTTCTATATTCAGAGTCGTAGTTAGTTTCAGAGTATTTAGTTAAGACACTTTTATAAATGTTCATAATTTACTTCCCAGCAACCAACCAGCTTTGTGTTTCGCGTCCAGACGTTTCTCGATGTGATAGTAACAACTGATTCATATTATACGATGTGAATATGCTTAAAATAAAATAAAATAATGCTTATATATGGAATGTAATACGACAATTGGGTTTATTCTCTTTTTTCGCATCTATTTTTACCAGTTTTCATAGTACAAGTAAACATTTTGCCGTGTTATTTCGTAAAATGAACCGATGATGCCTCGACCATAGTTCGCACAAGAATGATGACGTCACGTTTTCAAATATCACTTGAGGCCGTACGCGAGCCCAGCCGGCTCAATGGAACCGGTATGGGGAGTGGGGATAATACGCTTTTAATCACTTAGGGCAGGTCTACCTAATATTCATATGTCTATGGTTAGGACTCATATATGTAACTAAAGGTTGCATGATAACTCAACACAGTGACAATTCAACGCACTTTTAAAAAGTGATATAAAGTCATTAGAAACGATGACAATTTTTTTAACCTAACCTAACCTACTTTACAAAGTTTTTATTTCTACACTTTACATGATTTTATATAACTTTTTAGAGATGTGATGATTTATCCGGTCACCGTAACTAAAACACCGCTTAAAGGTTGTTAAGAGTTTTTTTTATTAGAAAGGGTTGCATTTGGGTTTTGAATGGGGTAAATATTTCAATTAAAAACCATTTTCTAATACAATATCTATCTGGCAATATTCCTAGATTTTGGTCGGAAAAAATATATTGTTTAGAAATTGGTGGTTCTCGTGAAAAAAAACCCAAAATGGTTCGTTTAGATTTTTGTATCGAAAACAAATCTTCTCATAGATATTGAAAATATTCAAGCAGTTGGCAATTATTCAGAAGTTAGTTGAAAATTGAATTCTTTAAAAAAAAGTATTTTTTATTCACTTCTCTCGCGTATTCTTATTTTTCAATGTTTTTCTTTGCAGAGCGGTAATAGGGGAGATGAGGTTTCCCCTAAACATTGAAAACACTTAGCAATATTGCTGGAACATTAAACTGCTCTTGGCGGTAATACAACTGATGAATTTTGTGGAACATTAGACACTGATGATCACCATTTGTCAGGAAGCAGTTCAATTTAGAGTAGACAAGGTGATCGTCACTTAAAAATAGAAGCTTTTTAATGTATGTTTGATGGAAAATTAACAAGTGGCTTTTAGTTGAACGGTAAATATGGGCGAAACTGGTCTTGGATTCGAAGGTTTTCAGCTTCCTTTATGAAACACGTCGATTACTTTGGAGTTGATTTATTCGCAATATTACAGATTATATTACACTAAATTAACAGAATAATTGACACGAGCCACATTCCTGATGAATATATACCATTGTCAATCTTTAAAAATGGAAATCACTCCTGAATAAATAATTACAGACCGATTTCCATACTACCCGCATTAGAAAAAATTATAAATATATATATATTTTTTTATAATTACATAAATTCACAACTTTACTCTAAACAACATGTACTGGTTCTATTTATTGATTTCTCAAAAGCTTTCGATACCCTCAGCTACAAATAATTAAAGTACTTGAAATTATAGGAATCCGGGGTAAATTCCTCTTATTCTTCAAAAACTGTTTATCAAATATAAAAATGAGTGTGGAGATTTCCTATTCTGCAACTGCATCATTTTTAACAAACCGAATTAAATGCAGCAGCGGGGTCGAACTCTTTAAAAAGTCAGGATGCAAAAATAAGTTTCATAAAGATGCCATAGACAAACTATATGGGAGGATTGTAGAGTCACTAAGTACTGCCGCTAAAAACGTCTTTGAAAGTGGGCGCAAACATAATATAACCACATCCAAACATATTCCTGGACGGAACGACAAAGTATCGATTCATTATGAAGCATCACGAAATGCACTTATGAAATGGATTGAAAATGGAAAACCCCGGTCGGGTCCCTTGGCAGAAAATAGAAAAATACTGAGAAGAAAATATAAATATGAATTAAGAAAATATCAAAAAATAGCGGAACAAATAAAAATGGACAAAATATCAGGTGCAATTGAGAACAAAGAATTTTGGCAAAAAACAGGCAACGTTTTAAAAGCTAAAGCACAGATATCCACTCATATTGAAGGAGAATCGGACGCAGAAAAGATTGCTAATATTTTCATAACCAACTTTTCAAAAATATCGCAAAAAAACGAAGCAACCATCTTAGAAAAACCACGCGAAGATGAGGACGAAAACATAATCGTTACGAAAGATATGGTCAAAACAGCTGTAAAACGAATGAAAGCTGGAAAATCGCCCGGTTATGATAGCCTGAGCATTGAACATGTTAGAAATGCAGGTGAAAAAATATACACGCTTCTAGCAACGCTATTCACATAGATACTTCAACATATGCATATGCCAAGAAACTTCTCACGTACAATTATAGTACCGTTAGTTAAATCCAGACAAGAAGACATATCCAGTGCTTCCAACTATAGGCCGATATCTCTAGCCACAATGATATCCAGAATATTTGAAAGGGTTTTACAAACTTACATAGAACCCAAACTATTTACGTCCGACAACCAATTTGGTTTTAAACCTAAATTGTCAACAGATATGGCAATATTCAGTTTGAAACAAAGTATCGAATATTATTTATTTATTTATTATAAGAACTTTTTGAACATTTATACATATTTTTGATAATTCATCCGCCATGCTAGGGATGTCCCTGTGTTATGGCGGGCGATATTTACAGATTGGATTTATAAAATAAGTTAATTATAAGTTATAAAGTTATGCAATTTAGATTATAATATAAGTTAATTAGATTATACAATTAGATTATACAATTAAATAATAAGTAAGTAATAAAACTATACAAATTAAATTAAATTAAAAGTTATTAAATTATACAAATTTAATTGCATTACAAATATTAAAATAATGGTTTCTAAATGTATTTATAGTAATAAAAATAGTATTAAATATTTAATAATAATAATTATTGATAATTAGTTGATAAAATTATAATATAATTTAATTTATGTACCAATTTTTATATATTGTGGTCTCCAAGTGAACTTATCCATTTTGATATTAGTTTTTTAAATTTATGGGATTGGGTTTCGGTTTTTAAGTTTTCAGGGAGAAGGTTAAATATTTTGGGAGCTAGGTACATGAAATGTCTTCGAACTGACGTGGTATGTAGTGTAGGTACGTTGTAGTGTCGGTTGGTTATTGTTCTGGTGGTGTAATTGTGGTGTACGAGGGTTTTTTTCTTATATTTGTACAAAAAATGCATTAGAGTAAATTTTATGTGGAGTTGCCGTATGTTTAAGACATTGTATTCAGTGAAGAGTCGAGTGGAGGAGTATCTTGTCGGTCGCTTGTTGATAGTACGTATTATCGTTTTTTGGGCTTTTTGTAATGGATCAATAAGATAATGTGCACAACCGCCCCAAATTATGATGCCATATGCTAATTGGGATTGGCAGAGAGCATAGTAAACTGTTTTCATTATTGTAGGAGTAAGGATATTTCTTAATGTTCGAAAAACATAGCAGAGCTTGCGAATTCGGGGAGTTAGGCTGGCTAAGTGCTAATCCCAACGAAGATGATGATCAATTAGGACCCCTAGGTATTTTATATGGGATACTTTTTCTAAGTTTGGGCAAGTACAGGAAGAATAAGGTCTTGGACAAGAATGAATTGTTATTTTCTGATTGTTAGTAGGTTGGGTTGCAACAGATAGACTGAAGGTTAGGAATTTTGTTTTACCAGCGTTGAGTGTCAAGAGATTGTCATCTAACCAATTCTTTACAAGGCCTATGTCATGTTGAGCTATGTCAAATGCTCCTTTCCAGTTTTTATGACGAGCTATGAGCACAGTGTCATCTGCAAAGGATATTAGTTTTCCGGTTATGGGTAGGTAAAATAGTTTGTTGATGTAAATGAGGAACAAAATAGGGCCTAGGACACTCCCTTGTGGGACTCCGAATTGAATTGGTAGAGGGTTACTTTCAGCTGTGTTGTTAATTTTTACAGTTTGTGATCTACCAGTTAGGTATGAGGAGAACCAGTTAAGAGTTGAGTCCCAGATGCCTATTTGAGATAGCCTTTCTAGGAGTATGGGATGGGAAACCGTGTCGAATGCTTTGGCTAAGTCTAAGAATATGGCTAGACAGGAATCGCCTTCATCCAAGCTATTAGAGATGTTCTCAGTCAAATCTAAGATTGCAGATTCTGTACTAATTTTTTTTTGGAAGCCAAACTGATAGGGCGAGAGAATCTTCTGTGTTTCCAAATGGGAGATAAGTCTACTTTTGACAATTTTTTCGATGATTTTTGATAGGACACTTAGCAAAGAAATGGGTCTGTAGTTTTCGATATTTGTTTTGTCGCCACTCTTATAGATTGGGATAACCGTAGCATGTTTTAGTTGGTTGGGGAAGGTGCCACTTTTGAAACTTAGATTAACAATGTGTTTTAACGGTGTGGTAATGAAGTGAGCTATGTGTTTTAGTATGTAAGGTGAAATTTTGTCATTACCTGCAGCACTGTTTGTTTTTATAGAGAGTATAGTGTCAACAATTTCTTTGGTGGATGTGGGGGCTAGGATAAGTGTGGGATGTAGAAAGTTCTGTCGTCTTACCCTTGAAGCTAGAAAATTTTGTGTTTTATTTGTGGCTTTCAGAATTTTGTTGGCTAAGTTTGTGCCGATATTACTAAAATTATGGTTGGCGTGATCAGCTAAGGTTTCTGGGTCTTCGTGAACTTGGATATTTTTCCCATTTATAACTAGTGATTGAATGTTGAGTGAGGTTTTTTTATTTTCTGATATGTCGTTGACTACGTTCCAAATTACTTTGCTGTCATATCCTGATTCTTCAATTTTTTTCTTATAATATTTTTGTTTGGTTATTATTATCAGGTTATTGCAAATGTTACGATACTTTTTATAGAATCGTGAGAATTGGGGGTCAGGGTTATTTAGTGCTTGTTTATGGAGTCTGTCTCTTTTACGTATGCAGAAGATAAGGCCGTTCGTAATCCAAGGTTTCAACTTCTTGTTTTTGTTGGAGGCTGTTTTGGTGGGGAAAGACGCGTAATTAATGTGGGCAGTTAGTGATGCAGAAAACGTTTCAAGAGCTGTGTTGATATTTTCAGAAAGCATGGTAGACTCCCATTTTTCTAGTTCTACTGCCTTTATCAGATGATCCATGTTTACAATTTTATGAGTAGGATTACTGGGCTTAGGGGGAGGAGATTTTGAATTATGTAATTCTAGGATGGTTGAGTAGTGGTCTGTTACAGTAGATTCGAACACAATTGATTTAGCAGATCGCTTTGTTCTAACCATGATGTGATCTATGCATGTCTTAGTAGTGAGTGTGACTCGGGTAGGTATGTTGATGTATGGTATAGGGCCATTAGGTTTAGGTATTTTGTTTTATGAGGGCTGGCTTCGTTTAGTATGTCTATGTTGATATCACCTATTATGATGAGATCTTTAGTTGAGTCTTCAATTTTTTTTTCGAGTGAGTAGAGAAAAGGGGAGACATTTAAGTTGTCAATAGTAACTTTGAGGCAATTTGCATGGTCAACTGAAATTTCAGACACTATAGGGTTTAAGTAAGATTTGACATAAACTATGACCCCACCGGATTGGGACATGTGCCGAGTTGTATTGAACACGGAGTAGTTGTTGATTATTTTCGGGATATAATTTGCATTTATCCAGCACTCTGACAGCACAATTATATCAAATTCATTCCCTAATTCAGTTAGGAGTACAAGTAAATTGTCAAAGTTTTTATTGAGGCTGCGGATATTCATGGCAAATATTTTTAGTGCTTTAGGTGTGGAGATAATTTTTTTATATTAATTTATATCATTTGTCGTTTGAACCGTGATGTTTAGTAGGTTATCGATAGGGTTATTTGGGTCCATTATAAGCGTCTGTGTATGGTGGGGGCTCGAATTCATCAGTAACATTGTGAGTTAAGTGGATGTATAAAGATAAAGGAAAAGGAAAACCATAGAAATTGATAATTAAGATGTGTTTTTGCAGATGTTTAGTTATTCTAGTGCTTAGTAGAATTTTATGAATTAACGGAATTAGAACAATAGGGAGAGTGTTAAAACAGATATATATAAAAATAAAAATGGAATAATTTAAGTTCATCAAAAAGTAAAAGACATTGAAATAATCAAAATAGTTAAAACAGGTATTTATAAAAATAAAAATGGCACAATTTAAATTCATCAAAAAAAATATGAGGCATTGGGGTTGTTTATGGTTGTCAATGACGTTGTCTATGGTTGTCAATGACAGATGTCATCTTTTATACTGCTCCATTAAAAATAGTGAAATATTTGCTAAAAAACAGATTTATGCGACATAAAACGCTATTAACAGTGACAGTGCAAAGCTGTAGTAAGCTGAAGTAAGGAATGTGTACAAAATCCATGCAAGTGGCCTATTAAATGCTCTTACGATAATCAACCGAAAGTGTGTAAAAAAAGTGAATTCGAACATACAAATTTGAAAATAAGTGCAGTTTTGTGCGGGCTATAACGGTGTTCTTTTATCCTCTCGGTATTCCATCGGAAAATATTACAAGTGCAATATTTACAAGTGATATTCTAGCGAATAACAATAATATTGTTAAAACCGGGTAGTTTAAGTAGCTGCATGACGATTGGTTGAAAGTGAGCTCACTTTGTTTACCTTTTACCAGTGCTAGCCGATTTGCGGAAAACAGGCGTATCTCTGCCAATTCCCATTATACAAATAAAGTGCTAGTCCGGTTGCAGACAAATAGGCGTATCTATTCCAAAAGCGAAAAACACATATTAAAGTAATTTTAAATAAATTCTTAAAAATCCCAAGTGCTGACACTATTATTATAATAATTTATTATTTGACGGTATAACAACAGTGGAATTTGGACTAGAGGCGAACGCGTTAGCGCCGAGTTTCGAAGAACGACAGTTCGAACCCCATTTATTCCAAATAAATAATTACCGTTTTATATCTATTTTTTTTTCCATAAATATTAGTAAATATAAAAATAAATATACAAGTGAAAAAAAAAACAGGACATTACAATAAATACAATACAACTCTTAGTGACATGTAAACATTAAAATAAACTTTAAATGGCAGATCCCCCGTGTACCCCCCCAGGGGCTAAAGATCCATTTAAAAAATCGGGAACCACGCCGAGGTCACCGATAATCCGGAGCATTAGCAGTCCAGAACTAGTTAAGTCCCCAAGACAAACCCGAGCCGAAAGCAGAAAAGTTATGGACAAACGACAAAAGAAGGAAATTAAGACTAATAAACAAGCGTCAATCCCCACTAACACCAACTCTGCTCTTTCTACCACCACCGCAACAACATTCTCCTCTACTACAAGATCCTCACCAATAACACACGAGTCCAGTCCAGCGCTTCCATCTATCAACGAAGACAAAATTCCTCCTCTCAAAACCAAACCGATTCTGCCTTCTGTTAAAATCCCCCAATATATTTCTCTCCAGAAAACGAAACAGTCCGAGACAGCCATGAATATTGTTCAAATTGCCACTCTGGCACTGAAAGCAGCCGAGCCTCTCAAAAATAACATAACCAAAGAAGTCCGCGACACAATAATCTCATCTTTGCTGGAGATAATTGAGAAAGGAGCCACACTGGGAAAACAACTTCATGCTCTGGAAGTCGAATTACTTGAAACCAAGGTGCAGAATGCAGAATGTCAACTGAAGATGGAAGAAAGACACTGTAGGGAAATGTCAGCTTTCTGCGCCAACTCTCAAAAAGAGCCCGTACTCAGTTACGCCTCGGCAGTAGGGAATCGAGGAGATCGCACCAGACATGCCGTAATAGTGTCGTCATCAGACCAAGAAGCGACGTCAGAATCCATCACCTCAACAATAAAGGATACTATCAAGCCAGCCGACCTCAGAGTGGGTGTCAGTGGTATGTCAAAGGCCAAAAATAACAAGGTCATAATTACCTGCCCTAAAAAGTCAGATGCACAGAAGATCCTAACAGCAATTCCAGGGCTGACCAATGGTAACTTGGTTACTCATGAGGGCAAACGTCTTAGACCTAATGTTATCTTGAAGGGGATCGAAAAAGAAACACAAGATTCCGAAATATTAGACATGATTGTGCAACAAAATGATACTATCTACGAAGCCACTGGAAATGATAAGGAAGCTATTAAAATTCTAAGATTCACAAACAACAGGAAAAATGATAGGCTACGAAATGTTATTCTGATCGTCAAAAAAGAAGTACACTCAGCTATGTTAAAACAAGAAAGAATAAATATAGGTTTCCAACGAGTCCGAGTCGAAGACAGCTGCCCAATCATGCAGTGCTATAAATGCATGGGATACGGTCACTCCGCCGCGAGATGTACTGAATCAAAAGATCGTTGTCTACACTGTGCTGGTGAACACAAATCATCTGAATGCTCAAAAAAGGAACAAAAAGAAGAATTCCGTTGCTGGAACTGCTTTAAAATGGCCAAAGGCAAAATTGAGGCACCAAAACACAGATCAAACGATAGGGACTGCCCCTACCGTGCCATAATGATGTCACGCACAATGGAGAGAGTTGACTATGGCTAACTCAACTGTAACTACAGCATCCGGGACCCAGGCCAGTATAAATGAATACAAATATGAGAAAATTGAAGACTATAAGCCAATAAAAAATAGCCTTCGAATAATGTATCTTAACGCGAGAAGTATCAGAAATAAAATTGACGAGATTGAAGAAACTTTAAAGAGCATCAAACCCACTGTACACGTACTTGCAATATCCGAAACCTGGTTGGAAGATGGTGAGGAGTGCTTCTTCAACATCGACGGCTACCAAAGTACATTCGCGTCTCGCACCAATGAAAGAGGAGGAGGGGTGATTCTCTACACACACCATTCACTAAATGCTGCAACTATCGAAAAACATTGTAGTGAAAATTCTTTCTTAGGAATTAATATCCGTAATAGAAATTTTAAACCGTTAAATATTTATGTTATATACAGAAAGCCTACCTCAAACATTAACGAATTCTTAATGTATCTTGAATCTATTTTAAATAACTGTAGAAATGATACCCTTATCTTTGGTGACTTCAACATTGACATTCTTCAAAAAAATAATACATCTCTTAAGTACATCAACACGCTAGACTCATACAACTGTTTCATATGTAACACATCCTATCCTACACGAGTAACAGATACCTCTACTTCTCTAATAGACCATATCATCTCAAACAGACAAAATATTTCCTCAACTACTGCAAATATAGATGCCTACCTAAGTGATCATAACATTTTGATATTAGATTACCAAAACAGCTTGAAACATCACACTAATAATAGAATACATTCTTTTTCAAACAACACCAAAACCGATAAAAACATGTTAAAAACATATTTAGAATCCCACAACTTTCCACACGAAACCACCAGTAATGCCAATGAAAACTATAATAATTTTAATGAATACATCAAAACAGCAATAAAATCATCCCAACATAAATCTGAGTTACGCATAGGAGACCAACGGAGGGGTAATACTCCATGGTTTGATGCAAAATTAAATGCACTTATCAAACAGCGCAACAATGCGTTTAAACTCTGGAAAAAAAATCAGCAAAGTGATATATTCACAGCACTGAGAAATAAAACAAGAAATCAAGTTACCAACTATAGAAGATATGCTAAAACCAAATACTACACGACTATATTTAAAGAAAACCTGCGTAATCCGCGACAGACATGGAAAATAATAAATGCAATTCTAACAAATAGCTCGACACCCCAGAAAGATGAAATTGAATGTCTTCTCATTAAGAATGAAGAAATAACATGCCCAACACAGATAGCTTCAACTTTTAACAACTTCTTTATATCAGTTGGGGAAAACTTAGCAGCCACAATTGCATCATATCCAGATGATTCTATCACTATAAACACGGATCAAAAAGCAATCCAGTCCTTATACATGGCCAAAACAAATAAAACAGAAGTTCTCAGTATCATCTTTCAACTAAAGTCTAATGCATCTCCAGGTTTAGATGGAATTACACCAGTGTACCTGAACTTTTGCAAAGATATATTAGCTGACCACCTTGTTTTTCTTATTAATCAATCCCTGGATAGTGGAATCTTCCCAGATCAACTAAAGATAGCAAAAATAATTCCGATTTACAAAGATGATTGCAAAAAAAATCCTTCTAATTATCGTCCTATATCCATCCTATCTGTCGTCTCTAAAGTTTTTGAAAAGGTTATTAAGCTTAGGCTCACTAAATATCTCTTATCAAACAATTTACTCGCATCCCAACAGTATGGATTCAGAAACCAATCTAACACAAAATGTGCTGCCTTCGATTTTGTATACGCCCTCCAAAAGCATATAGACCAGGGTAAGCATGCTGCAGGCTTATTTATAGATTTAAAAAAGGCATTCGATACGGTTGACCATGGGATACTACTAAAGAAGCTAGAACACCTAGGCATAGTAGGCACTCCCCTGAAGTTACTGTGTAGCTACCTCTCTAATCGACACTCTCAGACCTTTGTTGGAAAAGGGACAAGCAACATGGGAACGATAAAATGTGGCGTGCCTCAGGGCTCCGTACTTGGACCATTGCTATTTTTAATATACATTAATGATATTGCTAAATGGGGACTTAAGGGTACAATACAACTCTATGCAGATGACACAGTGATTCTTTATCACAATAATGATTTAAACGAACTTGAAAAGGAAATGGAAAGGGATATAGCTTGCCTGGCAAACTGGCTGCGATTAAACAAACTTAGCCTAAACATAAAAAAACACATTACATACTGTTTGCAAATAAAAAAAATGTAAGTCTTAATATAAGTCTTGATAATAACCGCCTTGAAAGGGTTGATGTTACAAAATATCTTGGCCTTTTCATTGATTCACAACTCACATGGAATCACCAATTTAAACATGTTCTATCCAAAATTACTCCTATAACTGGTGTTTTATATAGACTTCGCGGGTTACTTCCTCCCTCTCTATTAAAATCGATTTACCATGCTATGATTCACTCACATCTAATATATCTCGCCGGAATCTGGGGATTTGCTACAAATGATTTCAGAAATCCAAGTCGTCCAAAATAGAGCCCTGCGAAATATTTTCAGTCTACCTTGGGACACACATGTCAAAGACATCTACAGAAACACCCAAATACTTCCTTTTAATACCATTCCCACTTTTGAAATAACGAAAACTATATTACAAGTAATTCAACACTCGGCACATTCCAACACTACACTCTATTACAATTGCGACGTACACCAACACAACACAAGAAATCACAACAAACTTCATATACCAAAAATCAAATCAACAAAATATGGACTAAGATCCCTAGAATACATAGCTCACACAAAATATAATCAACTACCCAACGAGATCAAATGTGCAAGTCAATGTAAAAAGATCCAAACTAACATGCTCAAACTTCAACTTATTAATGACTATCTGAAATAATAATGTTGTGTATGTCCCATCATATGTCCATTTAATACATACAACTATATGTTTCATGTAATGCGTATCATTCCCGCAATGAGTTTATTAACTCCTGGGAGTACGATGCTTTATATAATATACTATATTCTGTATTGTATACTTTTAATAAATAAAAAAAAAAAATAAAAAATAAAAAAAAAATTGAGATAATCAAAATGGTTAAAACAGATGTATATAAAAATAAAAATGGAACAATTAAAATTCATCGAAAAATAAAAGACAATGAGATAATGAAAATAGTTAAAACAGATATTTATAAAGATAAAAATGGAACAATTTAAATTCATTGTAAAATAAGAGACAAATAGATAATCTAAATTGCTAAAACAGATATTTGTAAAAATAAAAATGGGACAATTTAAATTCATCAAAAAATATGAGACATTGAGATAATCAAAATAGTTAAAAGAGATGTATATACAAATTAAGATGGAATAATTTAAGTTCATCGACAAATAAGAGACATTGAGATAATCGAAAAAATAAAAACAGATATTTATAAAAATAGAAATGGAACAATTTAAATTCAACGAAAAATAAGAGACATTGAGATAATTGAAAAAATTAAAACAGGTATATATAAAAATAAAATTGGTATAATTTAAATTCATCGAAAAATAAGAGACATTGACATAAACAAAATAATTAAAACAGATGTGTGTAAAAATAAAAATGAAACAATTTAAATTCATCGAAAAATAAGAAAAATAAGTGACACAATAATCAAAATAGTTAAAACAGATATCACGATTTAAAATAATTTTTTTTTTTTTTTTTTTTCTTTATTCATGAAATATTAATGTGTACAGTTTTTACATGCTTTTCGACTACCACACTAGACACACGCCCGTATTATGGTAGTCGAAATTTATATACATAGGTTTATATAATTATATAAATGTAATATTTGATAACTTGTTGATCTAAGTATTTTTTTTTTTACATGCAATGTATGTGTATAATAGGTGACACTTTTACTGGTTCCCAGTTCAGTAGGTTGCTCAAGTGTACATCAACCGTATTTTAAACTGTTGATATTAATGAGATAAAATGAACACAATCAGCAAATAAATAGGTTACTTTACTTGTTAAAATAATGAAAATAAAGTAGAAATTATGAAAATGAACTTGTTGAAATAATGAAAATAAAGATTAATTAATTAATTATTAAACTTTTTTCTTTACAGAATTGAATGAAAAACAAAAATGACTAATAAAGACAATGAGCTTAATTTAATGATGGCAGGCATTCCTTGAAAAAGTTCCTTCCCTTTATAAATAACCAATTTTGAACACTTATGACACACAAATTGTGAGTTTTTGATTTTCTGATATCAATACTCAGCGAGTTGAATATTTCGGGAGCAATATAAGAAAACTGCCGATGGGCGAAAGCTGTTTTCGTTTGGGGAATTTTACATTTTAGGTGTGACGAGTAACGGGTGTTAATTTTTTGTTGTGTTTTATTCACCAAGTCATTTTTCCGTATGTATATGAGAATGGTCTTAACATATAATTGTCGAATATCTAATATTCTGAGTTTTCTAAAAATTGGTTCTGATGGGTTTGTTGGCTTACATTTGAATATTATCCTTAGTAACAGTTTTTGGATTAAAACCATGGGATGAAGAATCGTTTTTGCACAACCTCCCCATCCCATTATACCATATGTAGTAATTGATTGAAAAAGTGCAAAGTATACACATCTTAGTGTTTGTAGGTTAAGGATAGATCTGAGAGAGTAGAAAATGTAGCATAATTTGCGAAGCCTTTTTGTTGTAGAATTTATATGGGCCTCCCATCGCAGTTGATTGTCTATATGACCCCCAAGTACTTTATTTCGTTTGATATTATAAGGTTATCGCATGAATTGACGGCCGGCATAGTCCAGTGGTAACGCATTGGACTGCCATTCCGAAGGTCGCGGGTTCGAACCCGGCGTGCGCAAATAAATTTTATTTGATTAATTTGTGTTATTTCACAATTAATTAATTAAAATAATATATAGTATATTTGCGGCACGTTCCAGAGTGGAAGATACTACCAGTATCGCCCTGGTGTAAGACCACCATTCAGAATTGAAACGTTGCTCCAAATGGCTTTAGCCGTGTTTAGTGACTAGATCTGAATAGCCAGGTACTTCCCCGCCTTCCTCTTTCCCTTCTCCACTTACCTTCAGCCTCACAACATCCCCCAATTGGGGATGCCATAGTCTCACTGGCTCCAGACGGGAGCAGTTGGGACTCTTGTGAGGTATTCACTATAAAAAAATAAAAAAAATAAAAATGAACAATTTTTGTGAGGTGATGTAGCCATGTTGAAGTTCTGTGAACATGAATGTATGGTAAGTTTATGATAGTTTTGAGGGAGATTAGGTTTGCGTATGGAAAAAAGTAAGTATTTAGTTTTCTCAATATTTAGAGTGAGGAGGTTGGAATCTAACCAGTGTTTTATTTCATTTATACCATGATTTGCTTTTTCAAATGTTGAATTCAAATTTTCATCTGCAAATATGATAACCGTATCATCGGCAAAAGATATTATAGTGCCACCAGTATCCAAATTGCATAACGAGTTAATGTATATTAGAAACAGAAGTGGGCCCAACACACTGCCTTGGGGCACGCCATATGTGATTGGCAAACTTGTACTTCTATACTCTTTAGCGGAGTTAATAATAGTTGACTGGGACCTATTTGTTAGATAGCTCTCAAACAATTTAAGAGGAACACCTTTTATTCCTATCTGTGAGAGTTTTTTCAAAAGTATGCGGTGAGATACAGTGTCAAAGGCTTTAGCCAGATCCAAGAATACAGCGAGGGGCTTGCGACTTTTATCGAGGTTATCAGAAATTAATTTAGTAAAAGCTGCAATTGCATTTGATGCACTAAGACCTTTGCGGAAGCCGTATTGGTTTTTTGACAGGATTTTATTTTCTTCGAGAAACTTGTAGAGCCTTTGTTTTACTGTTTTTTCGATTATTTTAGAGATTGGACTCAGTAGAGATATTGGTCTATAGTTATTGACGATTGATCTGTCCCCTGATTTAAAGATTGGAATAATTGTTGAATGTTTTAGAGTGTTTGGGAAAAGGCCAGTTCGAAAACTTAGATTTGTGATGTATACAAGGGGCTTAGCAATGATTGGTTTAAGGTGTTTAATTAGTTTAGTGGATATATTGTCAACTCCCGTGGAGTGTGTATTTTTGAGTGAATTGATGATTTCAGTGATTTCTTGTTCTGTTGTTAGTGTGAGATTGAAAGGGTCATAACTCAGATTATCGAGAAAGATAGTATTTGCAAGATTATTTTCAGACTTGCTATTTCTTTTTAAAATATTATTTGCTAGATCCGATCCGATTGTAGAGAAGAATTGGTTGAAGTGATTTGCGATTGTTTCTGAATTTTCGGTTGCATTTAGTGTTTTATTTGTGATGGTTATTTTATTTATGGGTGTGGTAATTTTGTCGGTGTAGCATATTTCTTTGACAATGTTCCAGATTTTTTTATTATCATTCGCAGCTTCCTCTATCTGTTTCCTATAATAATCTTCTCTGGCCGTACAGGTTATTTTTTTACAGGCATTTCTGTATCTTTTATAAAATAAGAGAGATTCGTAATCAGTGGGGTTATTTTTACAATATTTATGAAGTTTATCACGTTTGCGGATACAGTGTAAAATACCAGTAGTTATCCAAGGTTTTAGTTTAATTGTACGACTACTTTGATTGTTGTGTGTGTGGGATGTGGCATTTTTCAGATGCTTATGTAGGATGTTGATGAGAGATTCACACGCTAAGTTTGGATCGCTAATTTTGTAGAAATTTGACCAGTTTTCATTGGAAACCAGTTTGAAGAGAGTGTCATAAGAAATTTTCTTTAGTTGTATAGTGGATGCTGGTAATTTTTGAATTTTATGAGAAATGGAGGTGATAATAGCGTAGTGATCTGTCACAGTGCACTGATATATGAGAGATTTGATATTTAGCTTACATTTGACAAAGACGTGGTCTATGCAACTGGCGGATAACTCTGAGACACGAGTAGGGGCTGTAATAGCTGGGATAAATCCTTGAAGAGTTAATAAATTTATGTAGTCGTTTGCTTGGGGATGCATTGTATTTATAATATTAATATTTAGGTCACCAATAATTAGAACATTTTCATGATCTCTAATACATGCCAGAAACTGATTAAGCGAGTTTAAAAATGGTGTTATATTGGAAGTGCTCGGTGATCGGTATATAGTTAGAACAGTAACGCTATTTTCTATTTCAAGTTTAAGACAATTTGAGTGAGTTATTGTGATTTCCTTTATAGAGTATTTTATATGATTTTTTATGTATATAATAACGCCATCATTTTGTAATTGGTTATTCTGAGTACTGTATTGATTATAGTTTTTTATGTTTTTAGGAATATAGTTATCTCTGATCCAGCATTCGCTCAGAATAATCAAGTCAAAGTCTGAGTCAAGTTCTGTAAGTAGTATCATTAGTTCATTGAAATTTTTGTTCATGCTTCTGATATTCATGGAAAATATTTTTAGGTTGGATTTATTTAGGGTTTTTTGAACTTCTACAGAACTACTTGTTTCGATACATGGAATCTGCGACAAATTGTCTAAAATATTATTTATATTATCTTCCATTTTTTAAATTGGTGTAGGGTGTTGGTAGCTAAACTTTGGATGAAGACTAGAAGCTGAACAAAACTTGGCGAGCAATTTAAAAAACAAGTTGTATGTAGAGTTTTTACTGTTGGCAATGTTAGAAAATAATGTTGATGTTTCAAAGCAATAGAAATAGGAATAGTATCTTTTACCGGATTCTTGATTCTGAGACTAGTACAATATATGTGATACCTCAAAACAAGTACAATAAAAAAATAATAATACGATACAATAAAAGTTTTACACATGATAATTTTAGAACTATAATTGTGATGAATTTGGTGAGAGTAGTGCCAGTGTCTCCGCATTAGAAACAAGAATTGCAGGTGTTCCGATATCTCTACGTACGTAGATCTGCCCTGATTTGATCCACGAATACTTCCTAAAACTTTTTACTTTTTAAAAAAAATTTCCTTTGTAGCTTTGCGGGCCAGGTACTACAAGTGGTTAGCACGAAATGTCAGGTGTTCCGCAACGTAGACTGGTGAGCTTGGTCCGGCAATCCATAAGTTCAGAGTGTTGAGCTTCTCCTCGGGACTGGATGCTTGTTTGTGGAAGGCTTTTATATCCGATAGTAATTGTTCTCGATCGCGATTCGAGGTCAGTTTAAAAACAATAGGTCCATTTTTGTGTTTTTGTATCCTGTAGGACGCTTCAATGTTTGAAGTATTTACTTTTGATTGAATGGTTTGGCATATATTGTGGAATATATTTTTCAAACTTTCTCCCTTTATTTCGGGTATTCCCCTCACCTCTATATTTTTGGCTCTTGCCGACCTTTCGACATTTTCAAGCTGGCCTTCTAGTAGGTCAATTCAGGATTCTAAAGAGGAATTTTGTTTTGTTAACACCATATTTTTATCTTCTAACTCCCGCACGCGGAGGAGAATATCTTCATACTGTTTGCTCATGAAGGTTATTGTATCCAGTATTTTATTATTTTGTAAGATGATTGCATTTTGACTTTTCAGGATTTCGCTGTTCTCCGATCCAATGGGTTTATCACAACTGATATCGTAAACCGGTGACTGCGCCTGGGAAGAAGTACCAACCGCTACGGTTGCGCACTTCTTGCATTTAATTTGAGTGCGCCGTTCCATTGTCAGTCGTCGATAAGCGGTTTCTGTGATTCCACCGCAGAGAAGATGGTATGCTCCTTTACATACTAGGCATACAAATGTAGTTCCCATCGATTCGGGACATGCTAAGCAGTTAGGCATAGTTAGAAGATTTTTAATATTTTTAATTTATTCAATTTTCGATGGATTCTCTGGGCCTTGAACGCGCCCCGCAACTTAACAGTCGTGCGTTAGAGATTAAATAAAATAAAAATAAAATATAAAATTTATAGTTGGTTTGGTTGGGGCTCGAACGTACGCCGTTGATATAACTTTCAGCGTGACCGATTTATCCACTGAACCACTTCCGAGTTATGAGTAGGCGAGATAATAGATCTTCATATATTGTAATTCAGCTTGAGAGATGACAGTGCTGTTTTTGCTAAATCTTTCACTTTCAATATTTGATAGTTTTACTTTTATATTAATAGAATTGGATTTAAAAATTTTTTTTTTTAAAAGAAAAAACTGGGTGATTTAACACTGTTACACTTAGCAAAAAACAAAATTGAGCACTTTTGATGTAGTTTGAACGTAATCTTGAAAACAATTAATTTTGACAGTTCCGTATTATTTAAATTCGTACACTTTTAATGGAATGCAATGCAGAATTTAACTTATTAATCACGTAGATTGTGGATTTTTAAAGTCTTTATCGTTTGATCACTTAAATATATATGTTTGATTACTTTTTACTGCAATTTTTATAAATTTAACAGAGCTCAGCAGTTGTTGACAATAGCGTGCACTTGTCTCGATATGATGAACGCAATTTGCAATAATGCATAGGAAATGGTTGAAACAATTGTTATAATTATAGTTCATGCGACAGTTAAGAGAATTATAGAAGACTTTAGTTATTTGAAGAAGTAGAGTTTTTAAAATTAATAGTATAATAATTACCAAGGGATGTGAAAAAATTAATAAATATACCACATTTAAGAGAATTAGCAAAATTAAAATTATTAAGAAAAGTGAAAAAAATGCAAGAATAAAAACAATCACTAGGATAGACGGAATCAAGTGGTTTGAAATTATGAAATTAATTAGGATAGTTGTATCCAATTTTTGAATAGCATTATTAAGAGAAGTTAAGTGAGGTAATTGGTTTAAGTGAAATAATTTTATTCGATGATATGATAGGATTAGGATTATCATGGAAATATAAGGAGTTAATTTAGTTGAAATTATTTTATAATTTAAAACAATTGAATGTAGCACATGTATCATACGACATAAAGTAATTGAGAAATTAAAAATATTTAAGTAAATTAAGTTTGGTATAATAATTCGATAAATTAGCACAGTGGAAATAAATGGATGAATTGGAATAATTGTAGAATAGAATATAGAATAGAACATAGTATATATATAGAAAAGAATATTTGAGTGATTTAAAATGATCAGATAAAGGGGAATTATGGAGCAAGTTACGATAAATATTTGAAGCAAGTTGATAAATTTAGTAAGATTATTAATAATTATAGATAGATTTGTGATGTGAGCAAAGTTGACTGAGAAAAGAAAATAAATAAAAAATATTGAATTATTACAGATAAGCAGATTAGTTAATGGATTTTTTTTGTTGACTTCCAGTCACATTTTTTTAATGTCCGATTCATACGAGATTCTAAGGATTTTAGAGTCCTCAGACTTACGAACATACACCTGACCATTTTTTGTCCATGTGAATTTATAGTTTTTTTATTTTTGCCTGTTGTTTTGTTTGAGCCAGGAGGATTTTTTTTCTTGAAGTTAGGTGGTCGGATATATAGATGGGTGTACTGTGACCCATCTGAGTATGTGGTAGTCCTATGGATGAAGCAGTAATTCAGCCTTTGGTTTTAATGTGTTCTTTAAGTTTAGCCAGGAATAAATCTCGCATTAGTTTAGAGCTGAGGGTGATTATTATATCTCTTGGTTTTGAACGAGAATCATCGGAGCGGTTTCTGCCTCCCACCCGCACCACAGAGGTCGAGTCTTCGGGCTGTACTACCGATTTTATGACGTTTGTGGATAGGTTGTGAAATATAGTAACTAGATTTTCATGTGGATTTTCCGGGAAGTTGCGCAATTCTAGGTTGTTCGACTGAGACTCGTATTCCTGATTATCAATTTTATTCTCCAGGTACTCCACTGTTTTTTTGAGGTCTTGTTGTTCTTTTTTGAATGTTTCGAATTCAGTTTCAATTTTTTGGTTTTGGATTATGGTTAGATCGATTTTTTTATTAGGTCATCGTATTGTTTGCTGATGAAATCAATACTTTTTTGCGTTTCTCCCTTGAATAATTCGATTTGTGTTAAGATTTCTTTTTTAATGTTATCCATTTTTTTTATCAATGTGTTGAGTTATTTTTTCAATTTTTATTTCATCGAGTTCAAGCGCACTTTTACCTCTAGTTGTCATTGTTATATTAGGTAATTTGAAGTTGATTTAAATTTTAAGTGAGTTATTTATTGGAATGGTTATTTATAATTTTTATTTGAATAATTTATGCTTTTGTTGATTTATTTATTAACTTGTAGTGACATCTGTGGTTAAGACTTTGCAGTAGTGCTTTTGATTATAAATAAAATATAAAAATAAAAATCCTGTTGGTTTGGTTGAGTTTCGAACGTCCGCCCTCCCCGTCGATATTAATTTCAACTGGTGTGACCGATTTATCCACAGGACTACTCCCGAGTTAAGAGTTAGCGACAGTATAGTTCTTTATATATTATAAATCGCCTTTGGAAGATGACAATGTTATTTTAGATTTTTAGTTTTCACTGTTCAACTGTTTTTCATAAACAATTAACTATTGTTTTTTGTTTGTTTTATATGATATTCACTTTCACTGTATTCTTCACATCCACTAATTTCTTTGACTAATCGAGGTTACGACAGTTTATTAGTAAAACTTTAGTGTTGGGAATAAAAATAAAGATTTTAAATTATTAAACTAAACAACTGAGTCTAAAAACATCAATTTCAAACTGAAATAACACTTCCACAGAATAAATCGTGGGGGATTAATCCTATAGTATCACTTTTCACTTGTTAATTTGCGTTTTTTGTTGTTTTTTTAGATATTTTAAACAGGAGTTTTGACAGAATGATAATTATAAGGCAAGTAAAACAACCGTGTATACTTGCTTTCTAGACCTAAGTAAAGCTTTCGACCGAGTATCTCATGCACTGCTTTGGAAAAAAACTAAAAGAAAGGAATGTACCCAGTTCAATAATTAACATTCTGGCGATCTGGAATCATCAACAAGAGAACCAAGTTATCTGGAAAAATAAAATGTCAGTACCAGTGAATACGAAATGCGGCGTCAGACAAGGGGGAACCTTATCACCAATTCTATTTAACGTCTATATGAATGATTTAAGCAATAAACTCACCTCGGCGAATGTAGATTGTTACCTGGGAAACATCTGCGTAAATAACATTGCGTACGCAGATGACATGGTTATTTTGTCTCCAAGCATTAAAGCATTAAGAAAGCTATTAAAGATATGCGAAGAATAAGCCCGCTGAACATAACATGGTCTACAACCCAACTAAATCTGTGTTACTAGTATTTAAAATGGGCGCAGGCCCTACAAAAGTACTACCCGTCAGCTTAAACGGCACAAAAATAACTGAAAAACCGGAGGTCAAATACTTAGGACACATCGTAACAGCGGAGCTCAATGATGATATGGATATTGAGCGACATAGAAGATCACTGTGCATCAGAGCAAATATGATTTCTCGACGATTTAACAAGTGTGGCCCAAAAGCAAAAAGGCAACTTTTTAACACATACTGCACGAGCCTATATACTTCGGAGCTGTGGACCAACTTCAACAAAGCATCTCTAAAAATAATGGAAGTACAGTACAACAATTCCTACCGAATACTTTTTGGGCTGTCCTGATACTGCAGTGCCACTGAGATGTTTGTAGAAGGGCGTGCTCCCGGATTCCAAGCACTAATGAAAAAACGGATCACCAGCTTTCGAACACGACTAGCCGCGAGCGAAAACGGTGTTGTGATGGCAGCACTGCACTTCTGGCAGGGACCTATGTACAAGCGATGGAGCCAAATCCTGATGTCATAGAGAAAAAAAATATATATACAAATATATATTTTAAAATATTTTTTCTTTAAAAAAAAAAAACTTTAATCTCATTATGTTTTTTGGTATTATTATTATGGTCTTTTGTTTTCGTTTATTGTGTATGTATTATCTTACAATTTTTTTTTATATTTACTTTATATATATTCTATATATAATATGGAGCTCGTGGGATTGCACCACCCTCTCCGAGATCTGGAATAAAAATTTAAAAAAAAAATTTAAAAAATATCTAGAGACTTCTTCCTGTTTGGCTACCTTAAGGAAAAAAAATAAAAACATCGGCTTCACACCTCGGAAGAATTCACGGATCGAATTCATGAAGAAATCGCCGCTATTTATTTATTCGAGACACAAACAGGATATTAATATATATATATATATATATATGTTATGGTTAAGGTTTTCACGGGTGTAAGATGTAGAATAATGTTCTCGGTTAAATAAAGTAAAAGTCCTTAAAAGGATTTAAGGACTTTTAAGGACTACTTTACGCGGGTAAACCGAGAACATTATTCTACATATATATATATATTTGAAAGGGTTTTACATATATATATATATATATAGTGTCAAGATGTGCCAAAAAGCGGCCGGAAAGTTCAGGAATCGCCTTCATCAATGTTTTGCTGTTGGGGGCCATTATCTTTCTGATGTTATAAACAAGATGATGTACCAAATAAAATAAAATAAACCCAATTTTTGTAAGATGCGCCGTTTTTTTAATAGCCCTTCAAAACTGTCCTGTTTGTTTTTCCGTACCCTGTATTTTGTGACCTTATTTGTTTTCTTGGCCATGTTTAGAGAGGTTTTAGATTGAATTTATATGAAATGTATAAGCCGCTCGAATGATGGATTTGAGACAGTTACTAGAAAGCGTCAAGAAATATACCACTGAAGTATTTCTATTACTGGCAATAGTAATTACTTTCCACAGAAACTTTAAGGTTCAATGGCTGTTGAATTGATGGGTCATTGGTCAACCGAGGCCTAAGGCATAGCGATTAATGAACTTCTCGTACATTTTTGAGACTAATTAAATTATATTTAAAGGTTTCTATACGAAAATCTGGGGCCTCATTTTCTCGTTAATAACTCTACTTAGAATGATAATGTACAACGCTCAAGAAATAACATAGAGCCTTATTAATAAACATGTCTTAAATTTTACACAACTTAAAAACAACCATCAATGTAGAGTAAGTGTAATGAAGTCCATATGTATGTAATATATCTTACCAAGTATTGATTTTATAATCCCGAGTCGAGAAAAGAAAAAAATTGCAAACTTACAAATTAATTATTTTTTAAATTCAGTCACAAAATAAAAATCTTTCTATGATCAGCAGAATAACAAATTCTAGCCCAGACCCGTAAACATTTCTGAAATCTTGACAAATCAGTACCAATTTTGAAAACGTGTTAAAATGTTATATTATAGGTAGGTTTTTTATTATTCTTCATACGATCAGTTGCAATTTCGAAAATAACATTTAAATTCAACGCTAACCTGAGTTCACTGAACCGGAATTAAATAGGACGCACAGACAACCGAATGAGTATTTTTGATGGTGATGATGATTGATAATTAAAAGTGAAACAGCACAATTTTTGTTTCACAATCAGTTTGTTTTTGTTTGAAATTGTTTTTTTCAGAAAAGAAACTCGACACTTCTCTGCAATCGACTTCTCTTTTAAGTTCAAACCAGAATCCTTTGATATTTGCCTACAAAGAAAGCACTGTAGTTCACGTGTGATGTCACACGATTCTAATAAAGTACTTCATAATAAGAATTGACTATTGTGCATAAATTCACTGAAAAACGTGATAGGTTGAAATTATATTTTTTAAATTATATCTACTGGTTCCAAATACATACGCATTTGCTTTCCTAATTTTCAGAGTTACCTTGAATTAGGTCATGTTCGTTCAGCCTATTATTTAAATGACTGTGATGACTTGGGATTTTCTTTTATTTATTTTATGATAAAACCATAATGATACTTATTTCTTTTGCGCCTGAAATTAACCAGCACAAAATTAAATTGAGATCTGAGCACTTGATAATAATATAAATCAGCATAACAATCCGAAAGATATCTTCATTTTTAAATTATAACATAATCAGTGGTCAAAGGGACACTTATTATCCAGAAAAGACAGTTCTATATCTAGTATCGGTATGTTGTATTAAGTTTCAGTGTTGAAACCAATGGCGGCTCGTGAATTTTTGAAGTAGTAGAGTTCTAATATTACAAAAAATGGCATTATTGATGTTGCTGTAGCTGAAAACGATTTTTTTATTCTTTTCGAAATTTCTATTATTTGTAGGAAGATTTTCAGGAAATTCAGGAAGTTTTAGCCGCACGGATTTCCTGAAAATCTGCAAACAAAAAATCGAATTTTCAAAAAAAAAATGAAAAATCGTTTTCAGCTATCATTAATGCCAATTTTGTATTATTAGAACTCTAACCAAAATTCACGAGCCACCACTGGTTGAAACAACAATAAATATTAATTTTTGTAAATTAAGACATAAGTGTCGGTGCGATATAAATTACTTATGTAGAAAGATGACCATTTTAAACTATATAACTCAATAATTTTATTTTAAATATTTTGTTTTAAACCACTTTATTGTACAACTATACAAATGGTCAACTAGTATCGATTATAAAATGTATTATAAAATGGAGGCCTCAACACGGGTAAGTCACTCAGTGAGGCCAACAACACTGGATAACTATGAAATGTAAAATATTGTACCAAAATAAAAATAAAATTAAAAAAAAATAATATTACCTATTTTATGGTTTATATTATTACCTTTCAAACTACTGAAAAACGGTGGTTATAACACAAACTAATTGACTATATTTACGATTGTATAATAACGTGATTTAAAATTAAGTATTTAAAAAAAACTATAATGCTTATAAATTAAATATATTGCTTTCTTTGATATCATATATAAATAGCTCAAATTTACCTAAAACGTAAACATACAATAAGTGTTTTCATTATCAATATACATACCGAATATGGGCAAATAAAATATAATATTTCGCGAAATATACCAAAAAAATTTTGTACGAGTATAAGAGCTAGCCATTCGAGAAAACAGTTGATGATTCTCTTTAACGATCACATGATTTAACTTCAGAAGAAACCTAACTGTATTTTAAATGTGTTTTTGGTTTTAACGAATCTAGTGAAATTTTTCATTGTTCACATTCTATGAATCAAGTGAAATGTAACAAGAATTTACAATTTGTAGCGTGCGGGATATTATTGCTAGTGTACTATCTCTCTCTCCCTATATGGCGCTGTCCTTGTCACGATTCACTGAGGCGACGAGATGCGCAAAACGTTTTCTACGCATCCCCCTACGCGGCCGACCATCCTTTACGCTGCTGACACGGGATGAAACTCGCCCTAACAAGACAGTTCTCCTGTCTCCTCGCCTTGGCTAGTACCCTCACTTAGCTGACTACCCGTGCCCCGCACGGCCTTCTGGGGACAGTTATCTACTTCCATTGCTAAGCAACCCATTTGAAGGCTACTAGACTCGCTAAAGGAGCGCTCCTCTTCCTGGGCTACCTGTGCTGCGCACAGCCCTTAAGAGACAGTAATCCGCCGCAAGCAAGCCTATGCTAGTTCCGAACAGTCATGCCGCGTCTCGATTTTACTACTTTGTTGTTTCTAAGTATTATCCCGCAAGGATCCCATATAAACCATTGCCTAGTCGATACATGTTATTTTAAAGTGTATTGATATCGTGTAAATTGTAAACCGTGACTATTGTACTATATAATATGTGATCTGTGTAACCTGAACAAGAAAATGTGTTTTAAGCCAACAAAAGTTATAAATTTCATATTATTTTACTGGAATAAAATATATTTTAAATCACATATTCAATTCTTGAAGAAAGCCATAGTTAACAAAAACACCCTAGATTTTTCTTTTGGAGGTTCAGTAAGAACTTGTAAATCGGCACTTTACTGCTCAGGCTTCATAAAAGAATGGAGATTGCCATGTTCACTATCTACATTTTGCGAAGGCTGCCATGTTTACTTTATGTTATTTATTAAAATGTTTATTATTTGTCGGTTATGGGAAAGTACATTAAGCTTCATCAAACACTGCATGACTTTAATTTTATCTTAAAAGTGTAGTAATGGTTGTTTTTGATGTCCGTATGCTACAAAAGAGTTCTTTAAAAATATATGTTATAATAAAAGGCAAAATTTTATCTACAAACGTCTGTATCGTTGTTTCAAGATGCTTAGTATTGTTCGATCATTTTATAAATTAATGTAAGTCACTGCATGTATTTCTAATCACTAGTATTATTTTGAATTGTTTCCAGAGTGGAAGATACTACCAGTATCGCCCTGGTGTAAGACCACCATTCAGAATTGAAACGTTGCTCCAAATGGCTTTAGCCGCGTTTAGTGACTAGATCGGAATAGCCAGGTACTTCCCCACCTTCCTCTTTCCCTTCCCCACTTACCTTCAGCCTCACAACATCCCCCAATTGGGGATGCCATAGTCTCACTGGCTCCAGACGGGAGCAGTTGGGACTCTTGTGAGGTATTCACTATAAAAAAATTAAAAATAAAAATACCGTAACAATTAGGGTCAGGATAAGGTCATTGTTGTGAATTCACAACATGGTAGGCATTAAGGCGGTGCATGTTTTGAAAACATAAATTCTAAATGTCAAGTCGTGCATATATTGTTGAGGCTTGTATTTAAATTGCAATTAGCATTTAATTGCTTACGTAAAAATTTTCAGAATCTTGTTTTAATTCCGCTTCTTCGATAATCAAGCTTAAAAAAATTGATGAAAGGATTACAAAGGTAGGCGATTTAAATGGATGGTTTGGAATAAGACGTGACGCATTTGATTCGGCCTTTTGTAAGTTCGGGGAAAAAATAAAAAATTACCATGGGAACCAAATATTTAAAGTATGTTTGGAGTGGAACTTGTTGTGAAAAATACTTTCTACGAAACTGACCTCTTTCTGATAGTGTCTAAAGAAAATCTCTTGCGCGGCTGGCGTTAGAAAGTGAAAACGGTATCAACTCCAACAACATGTCAGAAGTGATTATGAGGATTGTGCAGAGATGAGATTGAATGAGATGGAAATGGGCGGTCTAAGCATAGATAAAATATGGAATCAAATAAAGTTTGGTAAGTTTTTGTCAATTTGCTAGAGAGGTATGTGGAATAAGTACATGATATGATGATGAGATCAAAACACTGGTCTCAGAAAAGATGAAAGCATGGTAATATCTGATAGCGACAGGATGAGTTTCTACAGAAGACAGAGTTTGGTCAAAAAAGGTGTATATGGATGCAAAAAAAGATAAAGAAGAGAGTGATGGTATGGAACAGGGAATCAAAATGATAAACCAAATCCAAAAAAAACGTTAAAATGTTTTGGGAAGAGGTCAAGAGGTGGCATTAAAGTGATGGCATGGTGAGATGGACTAATGGAAAATGAAGAAACAAAAAAAGAGAGGAATTCTTTGAAAGCAATCCGGGTGACAGTGATTCTAACGGCGAATTTACTATGACGGAGTGAATATAACCAAAATACCCATGGATGAAAAAAAGTAACGATCATATGAATGAAGAATAGTAAAGCTGTTGGTTTTGACAAAATTGCTAGCAAATACTAAAGAACATAGCCGTATAATTCTCACATGATCGTGCAAAATTTTTAATCATTGTTTAGAGAAGGGTTACACGCTATAAGATCGCAGATGGGAGAGGATGGAAATTGTGGTTTAAGTATGAAGTTGATACAATTGCGTCTCTGTATGATAGAAGCGTAGCATATATTCGGCTGAACGGTGGTTTGACAACAATAAAGTGTTCAGTGTCAATTTTTAATGATTTATAACAAGTTTCTCGTTAACTCTTTAAGTATTTAAGTTATTTTTGTTAAAAATTTTATTTTTTAAGAATATCAATACATTTGTTATGCCGAAACGTTAATTATATGAATTTCCCTCGATAGAAAAAAAAATCGCCAAGTTAGTTCGAAAATTATTTAAAACACGTTTTTTTCTGTTATTTAATTGTTATAGGCATGAAAAATTCACAGTGTATCTTTAAATGTAACTTAAGCATTTATCGAGAGATTTTTGATCTATTTCAAACGAGTCGTGTTTTTAAAAATATTTTTGCTTAGTTATTAGTCTTTTAATTACATTCGTATTGACATATTTCCCTTTCAAACCATCTTTGAACGCTTACTACGTGGCATTAAAAAAAGGCTGTATAATTGCACCGTGGTTATTCAATCTACATATACATGAATAATTGAAAAAGGTGATATTGGGTGCAAAATTGAGTAATCTTAAAAGTATGTTGCCTGTTGTATGCTGATGATGCGGATAGTGATAGTAAATGCGGTTTCAAAATACAAAATATTAATTTTTTAAAAGAAGAAATCACATAAAAAAACGTTTTTACATTGGGTTTTTACATATTAAGAGATTTGAGTACTTCTCTTCCATAGAAGCGTTAGCTTGTGTTTGGAAATGGAGTTAAAAGTACATTATTCCAGTTATTTATAAGTAATAAATAACATGATGAGTATTAAGTGTTGTAGTAAGTACATTACAGTGAGAAAAAAAAAAAAAGTAACATTACATGTTTGGTAGATGTGATATAAGAAATAGTTAAAGTAATGTACTATAAAAAATGGGTGATATGGGTTATTTTTAAGATTAATTTGAAAATAGTTTTTTTTGATAAGTTAGTCTTTAAAATATTTTTTCACTCGGTTCAATGTTTGGGTTTTGTCATTAATGCGTCTAGTTTCTTCCGGTAAACGAAAATAAAAAACTTTGTTGGTAAGTAAATAATTTTGGACAAATGAAGTATTTAATATTGGGCATGGAAAAATATATTTAAGTGGAGTTCGGTTACCAGTTAAAAATGGTGCTCTTTTATGATTTGAATTATTGAATTTTTAATGTACAGATTTTTAATTGAAGGTACTTGAAATTTTTCGAATAAGCGCTTTGTCGGGTACTCGCTGGGTTTTTTAATACGATTTTAATTA